>NC_141028.1:54995000-55295000 GCF_052040795.2 Danio rerio | reverse complement strand
AAAAGGTTCAAACAAAGGTTCTAAATTATATATTGATATAATCTTCTTAATTTTAATTTAATTAATTTTTCTTAAAATTAATTAGTTTTATGACTGGAGTCAGATAAAACAAAAGATAAAGATATTAATAGCCAAAAACCACCTCATATTTAAAGTCAGATACAAGTCAAATTTAAACTAAAGCAACATTGTGCACTGGAAAGTCCGAGCACGAGTGAACATTCATCAACCAGCAGACACCGGCGTTGGACTAACCTTACACCTACAACTAAATATTTCAGTGAATTTAAGACTTTTTAGGACTAAAATGTTGTTGTTTTTTTAATCTAAGACTTTTTAAGTCCCTGCGGATACCCTGACATAGCTTTAACATAACACCAAAATCCATCAAGTAAAAATTTGTCCTGGCTACTAAACCAACTGGCAGGGTGAAAATCTAAAGTGCTCACAGACAAAAAACCTTTCAGACATGAAGAGCTGACTAAGCCATGCTTTTCCTTGAGCCTACAGCCGTCTAGCTGTTTGTTACGTAACCTGTCTTTGCTATCTAAGCTATGCAGTTCAGGATCAACCAGGATGAGTCTGACAGTTAAACAGCAGGCAACAGTGAGCTCTGAGACCAGGTTGACAAGAGTAATGAAAGCAGACCTTCTAGAAACGCTGAGCTTTCTTTGATGTAGGCGCCCAGCTGTTCAAAGATGCCGTTGATCTTCTTCTTGGCAGTGACGAAGTGTTTGAGCGGAGATGCGTTCACCTCAGCCATGAGTCGCTTGTCCTTCTTGCCGATCACACTGGTATTGGGTCGCGGGAAAACCAGAGACATCTCACTAGAAAAGACAGATGGAGATAAATCAGTTTGTGTAAGGGCTGCACACTAGAGTTTTCAGGCTCAAGAAGGTGGGCTGGTTTTAATTGTATTTTGTAGGGGTGTAACGATACACTCAGCTCACGATACGATGTGTATCACGATATAATGTTCACGATTCGATATGCATCACAATATTTGGAATAAAAATTTAAAATTTAACTGAAATGCAAATTTTACCAAGTAAACTATTTTTTATGTATTTCTTTTGTTTCCACTTGTTAAACTGAACCTTCTTTAAGAAAATAAATTAAACAGGCCTGTCTCAGGAAAATAAAACAATTAAAAAACTTCTTAAAAATATTATTGAAATGACAGAGACAAAATTAAGGAACAATTTAAGTAAAGGTGCAAAAAAAATAAGCTTTCTATTCAATTGAATTTAACAGTAAGAGCTTAAGGCTTTGCTTGGTCACTTGCGTTTTTTGTGTGTGCAAAAAAAATCCACATTTCCGCGTAATCAGCAGTTCTATAAGATAATCCTGAACTTATGTGTGCCTGTCTGAGAGGTTTTTATGGATGGCTGTCTTCATGTTGGGCATGATGAGTGACAGGGTGGCCGTCTTTTCATTACACAGGACAGTCGTGACTCTTTTCAGCAGTTTAGGCAGGTTTACTATTTCTTCGGCGTCGCTGATGTCGGCGCTATCAAGTGTATCTTGTTGACGTGCATTTTTGTGTACCTCTGTACTCAAAAGGGTTAATGCTCGTCGTAATCATAACTCTAAAATGTGATATGATTGTTTAAATAATGTGTACGTTTTCGGTTTCATTTCCACTGCTAAGTGCTGTTTATACTTCCCACGCGGCTCCTGAAAGATCACTCTGTTCCACAAACTGAATGTTGTTTACTACTTTATTACCTGTTCGTCACAACCTGCAGGTTCTGTTCACTGAAGCAGACGCGCGTGTATGGCAAGCCGTTTTAGCATTTAAACCTTTGTTCTGACTATCCATAAATATATTTAATTCATATTTAATTAAATTCATTTAGAGATATCTCTAATTACAATTGTGACTAGTCAAAACTCATTTAGAGATATCTGCAAATATTTTTCAATGGAAGTCAATGGAGGAATATGACTAGTCATAATATATTTGCAGATATCTCCAATCTGATTTCGTACTAATACAATTGTAATTGCAGATATCTCTAATTGTCATTCTGACTAGTCGAATTATAATTATGACTAGTCAAATATAATTAGAGATATCTCTAAATATATTTATGGATAATAAGAACAAAGGTTTAAATGCTAAACGGCTTGCCATATGCGCCATATGATATGTCTATCATCCGCCCTCTGTAGTAACAGCTCACCGTCAGCTCACGTCATGTGTGATTTTGCGGCCACCAATACATTATTATATGAAGACAATGATATTTTAGGGTGAATTGTACCTTATAAATACAGTATGTGACTCTTTCAACACCATTAGGAGGTATCCATGTCGCTGTGCAAAGTATGTAAATCACTGTGAAGACTTTATAACTTAGGATGTGTGACCCAGTATGCGTGTCAAAAAGCAGACAAGTCTAAAGCAATGACTGTACAACTGTACTACCTTTTGTAGCTAAAGTGTTTTTCTTACAGTGAAGATGCTTAAAGCACAGTTTGTTTCATATTTTTATTCTATTGTATTTATTTCTCTTTCCTTTGCAGGGTGGAAAATAACTGTATAAATGCAGTTGAAGTCAGAGTTATTAGCCCTCCTGAAAATTAGCAACCCTTACCCCCCAATTTCTGTTTAATGGAAAGAAGATTTAAAAAAAAAAACATTTCTAAACATAATAGTTTTAATAACTCATTTCTAATAACTGATTTATTTTATCTTTGCTATGATGAAAGCACAACATTAGACTAGATATTTTTAAATACAAGCATTCAAATTTAAAGTGTGATTCAAAGGCTTAATTAGGATAATTAGGCAGTTCATTGTATAACAGTAGTTTCTTCTGCAGACAATCAAAAATATATATTGCCTAAAGGGGCTAAAAATATTGACCATAAAAGAGCTTTCAAAATATTTAAATTTGCTTTTATTCTAGCCAAAACAAAACAAATAAGCTTTTCTCCAGAAGAAAAAAATATTAGAGGAAATACTGCTAAAATTCCTTGCTCTGTTAAACATAATTTGGGAAATATTTCTTTAAAACAAAAATTCTCAGGAGTGCTAATAATTTTGACTACAACTAATAATCGTTTGGAATAATCGTGATTACAATAATGACCAAAATAATCGTTATTATGATTTTTCCCAAAATCGAGCAGCCCTAGGACACATTGTCCGTTCTCACAGATTCCCGAGTTTGTTCTTCTGAGGTGACCTGGCAAGAACATTGTGCACGAGAACGCAATCCTTTCTCTGCATTCTTGAACTTGAGAAACAATTCCGGTGTATTGTAAAATGGAGGAAATACAGTAGAAGATGAAATGGGTATTACAAGCAGAAGGAAATAAAACTCAAGTAAAAGGTAAGTAATTTGTGACAGAATATTAATTTCTCAATGAACCAAACCAAACAAGTATTTAGGGATATTGACTTATCAATGTGTTGTCCCACTAAGTTCACATTTGCATCAAATCAACAACAAACATTAAAAATTCACTAGAACTTTCCATATTGGGGGACTGAAGTATTTCATATTTCCAACGCCTGCCTAATTAATCTTTTAAGGAGGTGTTACAAAGTTACAAGACGCCCACAAAACATGTTTTGCAACACAAATAAAACAAGCGCATAAAAACACACCCTTAAAAGCCTTCAGCTATGCTGTTGTCCAACCGCACTGCTCAGAGCTATTGTGGAGTCCCATGTGGTGATGTGAAATGCTGTGTCACCCAAAAGAGCCGAGTGTCAACAACACACAAATGTCCCAAATGTGCTTACAGCCGTTTCTGGATGAGTTTGCTTGTTAGACAAAAACTGCCCTCACAGTTCTAACTATGAAGACACCAGACTGACACCTTTAAGAATCCACTACTGATACAGTCCACAGATTTGTATTCTTCAATATTTACAGTTTTGTTTCTACAAATAATGTCTGAATGTCTTGTTTGCAAAGTACTACTGATACACAGTAAATCATTTCAAATAAATGATTTGAAAATGAATCCATTTTAAAGACGGTAACAACTTAGTATTGAGACCAATTCTCACTTTTAACTAGTTGCTGGTAGTGATGCTAGCATATTATAGACTGTTTATTAGTATTATAAACCATATATTGATTACTTACACTCAAAAAAATGCTCCTTGTTTAAACTACTTATTTATAGCGAGTTGAAACAACACAATTCTACAATTTCTTTTGGAGGACAACTTAATTGTTTTATGTTCAATCTACTTTCAATTAATTGATTAGTGTTGGGATAGCATGACAGAATTTTGTGGAGCCCGACATTTATTACATGCTATACTGTATAGCCATATTCTAAATTCCTTAATCTTTAATCATTACAGCTACCTTGATACCTACCAGGCTACTAGTAATTACTACTCACTAGGGCTGCACAATATATCGTTTCAGCACTGATATCAAGTGGTGCTCGCTGCAGAGCCATTTGAGGAGAGCTGAGCTCCAGCAAGGGGGAGCTTAAGCTTGAGCTCCACCTTTTTTGCACTTCTTCTACGAGTGATGTCACTGGGGGTAGGGTTAGGGGTGGGGTTGGTGTACGCATTAAAACAGCTTACAGGAGGAGGAGCGACAGCTCATGCTCCCCCTTGCTGGAGCTCAGCTCTCCTCAAATGGCTCTGCAGCGAGCACCCTCTCACTGATATCGCTATGTGATCATTGGCAATAGTCACATCGCAGAATCTGCAATGTCAAGTTCAGAATCTCTTAGGAAATCTGAGTGGAATTATAGCTGACCAAGAACTATATGCTGAGTGATTGTGAAGCTTAAACTTAATAGAGTGAAAGAGTGCTTGCTTGATTTGTTTTTAAGACCTTTAAATCATTTGTGTGCAAGAAACTATAACAATGAAAATATATTGCATTTATCTTATATACAATGAAGACTATGCAGATTTATTTGCTTGCATTTGATTATTGAACTTATACTCGAATACAGTTCGAATACAAAAAAAATGCAACTAAATTTATGCAGATTATCTGGCCTACGAAATCATCCCAATCAATATTAAAATTATGAGTTTTATCGGCCGATTTATCGGCCGTTAACGATATGGCCGCCGATATATATCGTGCATCCCTAAACATTACTTTGTTTGAATAGCATTAACTGATGCAGTATTACTTTTTTAATTAGAACTTATTGCAATTAAAAGATAAACAATCACGTTTATAACACAGTGGAGTTCAATGCTGAATACACTAGCCAAGCAGAATCTGCCTTTGACTTGATTCCCTCACTAGAGTCTCTGCATTGTCCTCTATCTGTCGTATGTACAATTTAAACTAAATCTCATTTATTTACACCAGTTACATTAAAACATTTAGTTTCAGATAGCTTTTTTTGTAGCTTAACAATAAAACAAACAGATATAAGGTCACATAAAATTTTAAATGACGATCTCTAAACCATTCTCAGATTGCATGGTGGGCCATTTTTATTTATTTATTCATTGTTCTTTATTTTTTAGCATAAAATTGTTGCTTTTGTTTAAATGCTAAAAACTTTTTTCACTTATTTTTAAAAGAGAAATGAACTATTGCTTGTTTTTATAATTGTTTTGTCCTGTATTACTTTGGTTACTGAGCCACAATAAATAACCCTTTAAAATATAAGGAGTTTTCTTGTGATTTTCTACACTAGTAGTGGTATAAAATGAATGAATGCAAAATAATCGAGATATTAACCGTGATTATTCCTCAGACTATAATCGTACAACTAGAGCTGCACGATTAATCGAAAAAAGATCGAAATCTCGATTCGACCCCCTAAACGATCTTAAACCAGCATTTCTACGACTTTCCCAAACATATCTTCAAGTTCAGAAGAGAAACAAAGGCTGCTGCATGAGTCTTTTCATTGTTTCACAAACATTAATCAGCGACATGAACACCTCCAAATGATGTTGAAAGAGTCACATACTGTATTTATAAGGTATAATTCACCGAAAAATGTTTTTTTTGTCTTCATGTGACGTGAGCTACTGTACTTGAGCTGTTACCACAGAGGGCAGGCGCGTGCCCTACTTAATAATAGTTGCGTGCAAGTCTACTTTAGGGAACAGAACCTGCATAGACTGGAGTAACAGGTAATAAAGTTGTAAATAATATTCAGTTTATGGCACAGAGTGATCGTTTGAGAGCCGCACGCGAAGTGAAAATGAAACCGAAAGCGTGCACGTTATTCAAATAATCATATCGCATTTTAGAATTAATTGCGACCAGCATTTGATATGTTTTTTCTTTCATAGCAAACACAAAGCTATGCATGAAAATAAATGTTTACAGTGTCAGTATAACTACTCTAGCCTACATAATGTTGATTTCACTAGTGAATAAAATGGTCTTATAATGTTGTCAATGACAAATTGCAAGCAAAGGTCTATTTCTCAAACACAATTCAACATCAGAATTATTATAAGTAGAATAGAATTATTTATAGAAACCAGTAGACCTATACACAATATTATTGTTGTTTTACCATATGTTTCAGAAAAAACAATAATAATTGCCGACTCATATTAAGCTTTATTTTACATCTACAGAATCGTGAAAGAATCTGGATCTTTATTTTAAGCAAAAAAAAAATGCGATTCTCATTTTAGCCAGAATCGTGCAGCTCTATGTAAAATCAATATTTATAATCGTTGCATCCCTAATGTAAAAATGAAAGTGTTCAACCCAAAAAAAAAAAAAAGCACATCAGTCAATGATGAACATTTAAAAAATCTAAATCTGCTGACCACTAATACATAATTATCTCATTATTCATCGATGCTCCAACATTCAGGACCACCCGAAATGTTTTAAAATGACTTTTTGAGATTTAAGCAAACTTCGTAACTCCTCACTTGCATATTTCAGTATGTACACAGACTAGACTACTTCCTCAAAACAAGCTAAATCTGGCCATCAGTGCATGAGCATAACCTCAGGCGAGCCATACACCATTAACATTCAGTGCTGGTAATGTCAGGGTTCTGGACAACTAAGCGGTGTCATATTAAAGAGTCTGGACCTGCAGTTGGCAGATACGTGCTACATGCAGCATTCGTCCATGTGCTGCGGAAAGTCACCTTCACTGCACAAACTAAAAGGACAAATGGAACGTCAATAAAGTGTCCGGCTGTCTGCACTGTAAATGAGGTAACCAGACATCAAAGGCCGACTTAACCTGATATCTAACTATCAGTGAAACCTTTACCATGTGCCAATCTGGACACTGTCTGCTGTGTGTTAAGAAAGAAATGACATGGTTGATTGTAGGGCTGCATGATATGGGAAAATCTAAGACTGCAATTTTTTGTTTCTGCAATATAATTAGCGATATGAATACGATTTCACTAGATGTGTTGAATAACTTTGAAGATTTTTGGAAGGAATTTATGATTTTAGATTAACTGGGATGATTTTGTAAGGGAGTGCTTATGCATAAAATATAAGAAACAACCTACAAGCATTGAAAAATTCAATAAAAATAGAGATACAAATTAAATCAACAGCATTTGATTGTTTCCAAGGAGTTGAATTGGGTTCGGGTATAGAGTAGTTCAATAATTAAATGTAAAACAATACTGCATAGTCTTCATTTTATGAACAATTCAATTTGGTACAAATTTTTTTTTAGGTCTGAATGCTTTTAAATTCCCTTTATTTAAATCCCTTTATCCTGAAAACTTTCTATTCAGGGACCGTAGAAAGTGTTTTGACTCAAGGTATCTCAGTGTGGTATGGAAACAGCTCAAACCAAGACCGCAAAGCACTTCAAAGAGTTGTGCGTTTAGCTGAGCGCATCTCAGGGTCTGCTTTCCCCTCCTTGCAGGACATCTATATTAAACGCTGTATGTAGGGTTGTAACGGTATGAATTTTTCACGGTATGATAATCGTCTAAAACAATACCACGGTTTGACGGTTTCGCGGTATACGGTATGTTACAAATGTTACAAAATAATAGAACAGTGAAGCAAATTTGACTTTTTCCAAATAATATATTTTTAGTTACTATAAACAACACCACTTACAATGAACAAATAAAAATAAGAAAATAATAAATAATGTGTCAAAGTCCAAATAAAGTCCAAATAAACATGGTGCAAATCCTCAGTAAAACATAGATATAAATATTTACTATACTATAAATAGTTACATAACGAAACTAGATTCAATATGGAACATCCTTAGGTTTTATGTGCCAGCATGGATATGGATGTCTATCGATATGGATTTGGATATGGTTGTCTGCAATGCAGACAAACAGCTGCATCTTCATTTGCGTCTTTTGAAAACAGCAAGAGCAGCAGTTCGTCTTTGCTGTGTCACTGTTTTGTCATGTTTCTGTGCTGCTGTGCATGCAAAAGTACTTAGTATGAGAATTATTTCATTTTTTTTTTTGCGTTTTATTTAGCCGCGCATAAATGTATGCCTTTCTCTCATTCCGTGTTGTTCAAAAAGCTTGGTCCACAAACAAAAGCGAAACCTATGCTTATTGGTTGTGATATAGCGAGTTTGAACCAATCTGGGCATGGAGGAGGGACAATGCATCAATGTATCATGTCTGATTTGTCCGGAGACACAGTGACGAGCGTTTCTTTGTCAAATCAGCGTTGTCAAATGTTGATGACGTAAGCGCACTGATTCCGGCGCCTCTGAAAGTCCGCGAATGTTATGTGATACAGCACTGTAAAGCTGAGACTCTCTTCTTTATGCCAATCTTTGAATTGTATGAATCGGATCAGCGGATCAAAAGTTATTAAACATTTAAGAGCAATACTTATTTTTAGCCGCGGGCGCCTGTCTCGGTCTTCAAGGGTTAAAACCGTTGATATGCAATTGTTCATGGTATGATAATCGTGCACGTTCAAATCGTGGTAAACCGTCATACCGGTATATTGTTACAACCCTAGCTGTATGAATAGAGCTGTTAAAATCTGTAAGGACTTAAACCATCCTGACAATTATCTATTCACTTTGCTTCCATCTAGGAAACGATTTCGTAGCTTGATGGCAAAAACTGAGAGACTTAGGAGGAGTTTCTTTCCCAAGTCCATCAGGCTACTAAATTCTAACCCGGTGTTACACATTACGTGATTTTTTCGTATTTATCATTGTAGTAGTCATATTCATAAGTACATCATATTGCTGCTATTCTATTACCTTGTATAATTTTTTGCACATCTTTTTTTTTTGCACGCTTTTTCTTTTTTGTCTTTTTCCTTAATATTTAATTTTTTGTTTATCTATACTTGCACTATCTCTGGAGCGGACCTGACCTACATTTTACTGCTGGTCATACTTTGTATAACTATGTATGTGACAAATAAAACTTGACTTGCTTGCTTGCTTCTTCTAATGTATTATTTTATTACATTCTATATTTTATTATATAATTATAATCCTGATTCAATATTGCACATACTCTCAATGTAACTATTGCGAATGATCACATTGTGATATCAATGCTGGAACGATAGATTGTGCAGCGCTAGTTATTTTGTATTGTTTCTAAATCTACATAAAAATAAGACTAAGCCAGTTATCGATACTAACCAAAAGCAAGATTGCATCATTTTAAATATTTCAGTTTTGATATTTTTGACAACACTAATATATATGTAGGTAGGGAAAATTCACCCATAATTGAAAATTGTGCCTTCATTTTTTCAACCTTCGAAAGTCACAAACCTGAGTTTCTTTTTTCTGTTGAACAGAAAAGAAGTTCTTTTAAAAAATGTCGTAATGCAAGTCAATAGTCACTGATTTCCAGTTTCTTTCAAAATATATTCAGTGCATTTAAAACAATGAAACTCATTAAGGAACTCAAGCGGGTTTGGATTTGTATCTCTTTAAGTCACTATTTACCATTTTGTTTACCTATTAGTTACATAATAGTAAAATAAATAATGTATGTCCCTTAAGTAATGAGACCACAAGACTGCACTGCATGTATGATAATTACACTAGGAAGGTTATAGATCTGAAATTTCATGGCAACTACCCATATATTACATGTGGAAAGTGAAAGTGCAAATTTTCAGGAACTATAATATAATTTTAGGAATTATAAATCATTTGTATTTATTTGTTAACCTACACAAGTAGTGACAGATAAATCATAGGAAAATCACCAAGGCTTACAAAAAACAATACTTTATTGCTGTCATTTAACAAAATGCATCAAATTATAGTAATATTACAGAGTAAAAACGTCAAATACTGTAAACAGTGGTTAGGGTAAGGAAAAGTTCAGTTGTCGCACATGGATTTCAAAATAAAAGTCTGATATAAGCTCACATAATAAGTCTCACATAATAAGTTATAAAATAAAATTTTGTTGTTTTTTTGACGACACACTCCGCGACCCACTGAAAATGTTCCCGCGACCCACTTTTGGGTCACGACCCACCAGTTGAGAAACATTGCTATAGTGTACACACACTAACCTTCTCACACAATGTCTAATCATTTAAACAAATCCAAATGATTAAAGGGATAGTTCACCACAATAAAAACATTCACATTTTTACACTTATGGTTTTAAACCTGTATTAGGTAATAAAAAAAATAAATTATATTTTGAAGCTTGACTGTCGTAGTACGCTTTAAAAAACAAATATTTTTGCTGCTTGTTCTAACTCATTTTAGATTATCTGACATAACACTATTCTTGAGGGATTTTGGGGACAACTTAATTGTGTTATGTCCAATCAACTTAAAACTGCAAAAAATCAAGTTAAATTAACCGATTTTTGTTGGGAGGACATTAGGATTGTGTGTAACCAAGCATTTTTACAATATAAGAAAAACGAATACTATACATGTCAATGGTTACAGGTTTTCAGCTTTTTTTTTAACTTAAAATATCTTCTGTTTTCAAAAGAAGAAACTTAAACGTGTTTGGAACTAGTGGAGATTGACCAAGTTAACATTAAATGATGACTATTGTCATTTAGTGAGATAAAGTTGGTTTTATATTCTCAAATTTATACTTTCTCCTTAATATTATAATTTCAAAAAAATATTATTTGCAAAATTCTAAATAGTGAATCATATTAGCAGCCAATAAATGTCAAAATATAACTGTTCACTGTCAAATAAATAGTGCTAATGTTGTTTTCAAGTTATACTTGCATGTAATTTCAGACTGAATATTCAAAGTACCATGGCAAACAACATAGGGAGCATAATTGACTATGCGAAATCACTAATTTAATATGCGAAATATTAAAAAAAAAAAAACTTTACCTCAATCACTTAAAAATTTATATTTTGCTGCTTGTTTTAACTAATTTAAATTATCTGACATAACACTATTCTTGAGGATTTTTTGGGACAACTTAATTGTGTAATGTCCAATCAACTTAAAATTGTAAAAACCTTCAAGTTAAATTAACCAATTTGTGTTGGGAGGACATGATGATTGTGTGTAACTCAGCATTTTTACAATGTAGGAAAAATGACTACTATAGAAGTCAATGGTTACAGGTTTTCAGCTTTTTTATTTAAAATATCTTCTGTTATCAAAAGAAGAAACTCAAACCTGTTTGGAACTAGTGAAGATTGACAAGGCAAGAAAGGTCCCGACTTCTGCCAGAAAAGGCAAACATGTTGATTTTTCTCCAGTTTAAAAACTGACAGTCATTTTCCTTCAATCTATTGTACATTCTTTTACAGGATTTTTATCTATTTATTTGTTTTACAATTATTGGTTTCATTTTATTTTACAATAAAAACGTAATAATAATATATAGGGTTTTAATTATGTTCAATTTGATTTTGTACAAAAAAAAAACACAACAAAATATACCGATAAGAGAACCGTTAAAGTATCGAACCTATAAGTGGTATCGATTAAAGTAGTACTATCGTTAAAACCTTAACAATACCCATCCCTAGTCACGTATAAAATTTAATAGAAATTGTATTTTTCCCACTTGTTGAGCGTTGTCCTTATAAAAGACTTCAATATGGGAGAAAATGCTTAACGTGATGTTTTTCACTTTATCTTTGAATTAGGACTTTATTTTTTTTTATTTTTTTTTTTTTTTTACAGTAGTTGGGGTTAATTACAAGTATACAGGTAAAGTTGGTTTTAAATTCACACATTTGTTCATTTAGCAGTCTCTATATTGTTTAATATGTTACTTTGAATTTTCGATCCGAATTAGCATGCAAGTATGACTTGTAAACAACATTAACACTAATTTACTGTAAACAATTTTGTACTTTAATAGTCATTTGCTGCTCATATGATTTCCCTATTTAGAATTGGCAAACAATACTTTCCTGAAATTATATTATTAAGGAGAAAGTCTGAATATCCTAATATAAAACCAAATTTACCTCTAAATTACAGGTAACGTTTGACAGAAATTTGGGTTTCTCTGGTTGATGTTTAGGTACATTGAGCCACGTTAAGCTTTTTTCACATTAAGTGTTTCAGAATGTCCTACTAGGTTAACATTAAATGATGACAGTTTTCATTTTGGGTGAACTATTCCTTTTAATTTTCTAACATCTTGCTGCTAATTAACAGAGATATCATTAGCTATTAAAACGTTCCAAGAAAAAAAACATGTATTTTAGCAGGCAACAACCGATCAATTAAGATTAAACACGTACTTTAATGATAATAAAATAGCAAGTCTTACCTGGCAGTGTGTGTAACAGCTTATATAAATAGAGAAGATCGAATAAGCTGGATCAGCTTCCCAGCATTTGATCTAGAGGTGTCCGGTCACTTAAGATGTAAACTCAATGTAGAGAGTTTACAATGTTTTATGAACATTTTATAATCCATAACCCACACTAACATCACAGTCACGACTTCCACGAGGCGACACCAACCCACTTCTTCTCCAGACAGAAACTAACGCGTTAAACAACTTAAACGACGTTAAATGTGAATATAATGTCTTTATTCTAGCTTTAATGATTTTAAACACTCTAGTATCCGAGTCATAGCTCCGACAGGACTTTTTCTCGAGCTCAATGTCACAGACACAAGCGGCAACCCTCGACTGCCCCAAACCCACTGCAATCCTCCACTACACTAGACCGGGCGGCGTGACCACGTGATTGATCCACCAAGCTGGAATGCGTACAACGTAACAGATAAATTATGTATATTTAAACAATGCGTACCGTGTAATCGCATTAGTATATCATATTTAAGATTTCATTTTTTATATATATCTATACCAGTAATTTTTATCTCTCTGAATGAGACAAATTGCATCATTCTTAATAATCCCGCCCCAAAGACAATTCAGCCAGTCATATTCGAGCAATTCCGAATACGCAGTTAGATTGACGTGAGACTAGCGATTCTGATTGGTTTAGAAAAAAGAAGGCGGACCCACTTGACAATTTAGCTGTCAAGAGCAAATGTTTATTATTTATTCCTCAATATTCATGCATTTAAAAAGTAATGATATATAATCTATATATCTTTACAACCTCGAAACGCTGCAATCAGATGAAACATTCACATAATCATACCTTTCACTTATGTAACGTTGAGTGTCTTTTCTAACATTAACGTTACCAGCACGAAATTAAAGGACATTTTTAAACTACAAACCTGACGTGCACAGCAACATCTTCACATATAAGTCAATACAGTTGATTTTATAAGCAAATATGTTTACCAGTAGGAACGTAGGATGTATTATATCTTATGACAATCCTCAAGCATGTTGATCCAGCGATGTCATCGCAACATATATTAATGAAATCCTCCTCTGGAAGAGCTTTCCAGATCACAGCTTTTGTTAAAGCATTTACAGGATAAGCGAAACCGAAACAAGACCCGCAACAACGCCTAACCCTAACGAACTGCTCATAAGCGTTTGACCATCAAAAGTGGGTGTGAAAGCAGTGCTTCCATTATCTTCACGTAAGAAGCATAATTTGTGAATAAATGTGATGAGTATTTACCTTTACGTTCAGTATAAATATCCGTACTTAGCAAGGTATTCCATATCTAACGTTACATAAGAGCGGAGTGATTATTTGGTCGCCATTATCTTAGCATTAGCTTCCAACGGCGGGTAGATGTATTACGTCATGTACATGCGACGTTTGTTGTTGTTGTTTTTTGCTCCACGCGAGGGCGCTCAGTATTCATTCGTTCATTTTCTTTTCGTTTTTTTTTTTCGCTTAGTCCCTTTTTTATCAAGGGTCACCACAGTGGAATGAACCGCCAACTTATCCAGCACGTTTTTACGCAGTGGATGCCCCTCCAGTCGCAACCCATTTCTGGGAAACATCCACACACACTCATTCACACACACACTCATACACTACGGACAATTTAGCCTAGTAGCCGGGGAAAACCCATGCGAACGCAGGAAGAACATGCAAACTCGACAAAGAAACGCCACTGCGTCGCTCCGGGCGCTCAGTAGTTCATAACAAAACATCTTGAAGGATGAGTTTCCAGATGCTTTTCTGGGATTTTTACAGCCCTCAGATTTTTGTCGACATTCTTTACATGCATGTTGCAGTAAGGAAAAACAAACATGGAACTGCGTTCAAAAGTCAAAAAAAGGTAACGGTTTTCCCAAATTTAATTATGTATGTCCTTATACTTATCATTGTTTATATGAACACATATACAACATTATAGCTAATATATTCTAACATATATTTAAAATTCGAATGATTGAAAATGATTAAAAGCGGCCATTTTTGCAATATTTCATAATATATGTGGCATTTATGACATATTTTAAATATGTGAAATCCAAAGATGAACGTGTATGTTTAATCACTTCCTTTCGGCTTAGTCCCTTTGTTCATCAGGGGTCACCACAGTGGAATAAACCGCTAACTTGTCCAGCATGTGTTTTACACAGCGAATGCCCTTCCAGCTGCAACCCAGTACTAGGAAACACTCATTCACACACACCCTCATTCCCACACACACACACACACACACACACACACACACTACGGCCAATTTAGTTTATTATTTCCTTAATTTCTCTTTGGCTTAGTCCCTTTATTTATCAAGTTTCACCACAGTGGAATGAACCGGCAACTTATCTAGCACGTTTTACACAGCGAATGTTCTTTCTAGCTGCAACACAGTTCTGGGAAACACCCATACACACTCATTTACACACACACATACACTACGGCCAGTTTAGTTTATTAATTAATTCATTTATTTCCCTTTGGCTTAGTCCCTTTATTTATCAGGGGTGGCCACAACGGAATGAACCGCCAACTTATCCAGCATACACCGCGGATGTTCTTCCAGCTGCATCCCAGTTCTGGGAAATACACACACACACACACACACTACGGCCAGTTTAGTTTATTAATTAATTGATTAATTTCCCTTCGGCTTAGTCCCTTATTTATCAGGGGTTGCCACAGCGGAATGAACCGCCAACTTATCTAGCATATGTTTTACACAGCGGATGCCCTTCCGTACTGGAAAACACACACACACACACAGTACGAACAGTTTAGTTTATTAATTAATTTCCCTTCAGGTTAGTCCCTTTATTTATCAGGGGTCGCCACAGCGGAATGAACTTATCCAGCATTTGTTTTACACAGCGGATGCCCTCCCAGCTGCAACCGGGCACTGGGAAACACCCATACACTCTCGCATTCACATTTATACACTACGGCCAGTTTAGCTTATTCAATTCACCTATATTTAGCGCATGTCTTTAGGCTGTGGAGGAAAATCGGAGCACCCGGAGGAAACCCACGAGAACATGGGGAGAACATGCACACAGAAATGCCAACTGAC
This sequence comes from Danio rerio, assembly GCF_052040795.2. NCBI lineage: Eukaryota > Metazoa > Chordata > Actinopteri > Cypriniformes > Danionidae > Danio > Danio rerio. Next base: position 55,279,231 of record NC_141028.1, on the reverse strand, counting down.
CCATCCAGAACTAAAATCAGTGACCTTCTTGCAGTGCTAACCACTAAGCCACCGTGTCGCCCCTGAACATGTATGTCACACATGTAATTTGCCTTTATTGCCAAATATCACATTTCTATCAGGTCCAACAATCTTTTTTTCTTTTCAGTTTTATTGTGTTTTCCTCCATAAATTGTGACATGATGATGAATCCATTAAGATGAATCTCAAAACAAGCAACATCAAGCAGTTAGAAAACAAACCACACACTGTTTTCAAACGTCAGCACCGATTGCTTGAGTGGCATCAAAAAAAAAAAAACCTCAAACTTGTGAATGTCAAAGCAAAGACAGTTACAACGTAGAAGTCATCTGTATGGGGAAAAAAAATCCCTTCGATACATGACAATAAATAAATGAGTAAAACGGCATTGCATAGCGATCTGTCAAAATGCTTTCAACATTCATCAGTCAGAAAAAATTATCAAAAAAAACAAACATGGGAAATATATACACACTGGCGTATTCAGAAACGTAAGGCACTTTGCTCAATTCAGTCTTCTCAATTCAAAGCAAATTCAAGTTTCCGTTAAACACAAGTTCAAGGGTCTACAAATGAGACGGCGATGTATCGGACCCCCTCGGTGGTGGGCAGACCCTCGTGGTAATGGGTGAGGCGTCCCGGGTGCATGAAAGCCCAGCCCTTCCTGGGAGACCTAATGGAGCAGTCGTACCTCAAGAACCGACAGCCTCCACCCTGAACACAACACAAAGCCATTGACAGTTAATAGACTACTATTATTCTCTTCAAAGTCATGACAACTCAAAGTTATGTCATTCCAAACCCGTATCATATTTTAAAAAATAAGGAAAAACAAAAACTTTCATTCAGTAGTCAAATCTCATTCCCTTTTTCTTTACTGTGTAAATGTTTTCATTACTTGTTCGATTAACCTTTGTGCAGCAATTAATTTTTTTTACTAGTAAGTCCAAAGTGAAAATGTCCAAAAAAATATAAATATTTTACTACTTTCACTAATGTCCATTTTTTTCAACAGCATCAGTTCTAATCATAACAAAACTTAAACTTAAATGATTTCAGCAAATGGCTGCAATATAACAAAGAGTGAAAAATGTAAAGGGGTCTGAATGTTATTCCGTACCGACTATATATATATATATATATATATATATATATATATATATATATATATATATATATATATATATATATATATATATATATATATATATATATATGTATACACACACACACAGTTGAAGTCAGAATAGCCCCCCTGATTTATTAGCCACCCTTTTTATTTTTTTTCCCCATTTTCTGTTTAATAGAGAGCAGATTTTTTCAGCACATTTCTAAACATAATAGTTTTATTAACTCATCTCTAATAACTGATTTATTTTATCTTTGCCATGATGACAGTAAATAATATTTGACTAGACATTTTTCAAGACACTTCTATACAGATTAAAGTGTCATTTAAAGGCTTAACTAGGTTAATTAGGTTAACTAGGCAGGTTAGGGTAATTAGGCAAGTTATTGTATAATGACGGTTTGTTCTGTAGACTGTCAAAAAATATAGCTTAAAGGGGCTAATAATTTTGACCTTAAAATGTTGTTTAAAAAAATTAATAACTGCTTTTATTCTAGCCAAAATAAAACAAATAAAACTTTTTCCCGAAGAAAAAATATTATTAGACATACTGTGAAAATTTCTTTGCTCTGTTAAACATCATTTGGGAAATATTTAAAAAAGAAAAAAAAATCCAAGGGGGGCAAATAATTCAGACTTCAACTGTATATATAGTTGAAGTCAGAATTATTAGCCCTTGTTTATTTTTTTTACCCATTTTATGTTTAACGGAAAGAAGATTTTTTTAACACATTTCTTAACATAATAGTTTTAATAACTCATTTCTAATAACTTTTTTTATCTTTGCCATGATGACAGAAAATAATATTCCACAATATATTTTTGAAGACACTTCTATACAGATTAAAGTGACATTTAAAGGCTTAACTAGGTTAATTAGGTTAACTAGGCAGGTTAAGGTTATTAGGCAAGTTATTGTATAACGAAGGTTTGTTCTGTAGACTATGGAAAAAATAACTTTAAGGGGCTAATAATTTTGACCTTAAAATGGTGTTTAAAAAATTAAAAACTGTTTTTATTCTAGCCGAAATAAAACAAATTATACTTTCTCCAGAAGAAAAAATATTATCAGACATACTGTGAAAATTTCCTTACTCTGTTAAACATCATTTGGGAAATATTTTAAAAAAGTATGTATAAAGGTAGTTTAAAATTTAATTTAATAATTCATTCCAGTTATTTTAATGATGAATTTTCAGCTTCATTTGTCGGCTTAGTCCATTTATTAATCCGGGGTCGCCACAGCGGAATGAACTGCCAACTTTTCCAGCAAGTTTTTACTCAGCGGAAGGCCTTCCAGCCGCAACTCATCTCTGGGAAACATACACACACACATTCACACACACACTCATACGCTACGGACAATTTAGCCTACCCAATTCACCTGTACCGCATGTCTTTGGACTGTGGGGGAAACCGGAGCACCTAGAGGAAACCCACGCGAAGGCAGGGAGAACATGCAAACTCCACACAGAAACGCCAACTGAGCCGAGGTTCGAACCAGCGGCCTGCTTGCGACAGCACTACCTACTGCGCCACTGCCTCGCCCTCTATTATTAATTATTATTATTATTATTAATTTTTCTTTTTTGTCCCTTTATTAATCTGGGGTCGCCACAGCGGAATGAACCGCCAACTTATCCAGCATACGTTTTACAAAGCAGATGCCCTTCCAGCTGCAACCCATCACTGGGAAACATCCATAAACACTCATTTATGCATACACTATGGACAATTTAACTTATTCAATTCACCTGTACCGCATGTCTTTGGACTGTGGGGGAAACCGGAGCACCCGGAGAGAACCCATGCGAACACGAGGAGAACATGCAAACTCCACACAGAAATGCCAACTGACCCAGCCGAGGCACGAACCAGCGACCTTCCTGCCTCACAGATCGTGCTACCCACTGTGCCACTGTGACGCCCTAATTATTATTATTATTGTTAATGTAATAGTAATAAAAGCAATAATGACTGGAGTAATGATTTTATTCGAAACTACATACAATAAGAAACCAGTTATTTAAAATAGTAATAAATCTTTTTTTATGTACATTTAATTAATGCCACCTTGATGAACAGAATGATTTTCCTTAAAAAAAGCATGAAAAAAAATGACCCCAAACTTTTGACCAGTAGTCTGTATATATATCCCTGATAAATACAGGATTTTCTTTCACAAGCATCAGTTCTTATCATAATTACCAAACATTTATGAATTTTTCAGAACTTTTAAGGTATAGTTCACCCAAAAATGAACTGAAATTAAGTTCAGTAATCAAGTCTAATTCAAGTCAACATTGTTCACTGAGAGTATTGACCTTATTTTAAAATGCGGATGTGCGCCTTTTTTCTCGATTGTCTTAGAACTTCCGATTCAGTCGCCTATGGAAGAAATGACTAGGAATAATAAATGGCAAAAAACGGTCAAACTACTTGCTCTACAAACAAATGTTTGCATGACTATACAGACCAAGTAGAATAATATAATAAGAAAATATCAGTTTGCAACATCAAGCAGCGCATCGAGCAGTTTTTAACGTCTAAAAATGAATGGAAGTGAATGAGAGCGGAAGTCTCGAGTCAAAAATATTCAAAGAAAAAAGCCAGTAAATACATGATAATAAAATTTGAGGCGTACAAATTCTTACCCTACTCCACTATTCACTTTGCAAACATGAAACAGGCGAGAAACAAAATGAGGGAAAAGACATACAAGTTATATCCCTGAAAAAGCAAATAAAAAGCCTAGAAATCCACTCAAGTCTTTGTTTTCATCTCAAGCGTTAAGGAGAGGTGCAGGTCAAGACAAGCTGCAGTGTTTCAACATGAACACACTAACCACTAGCCTGCTGCATTCTTTAAATGTGAGATTTGAAGTAAAGATTTCAATAAACTTCACCTAAAAACTGCATTTTCAATCAACTTCAAAAAATCTACAACTTTATAACTTTCCAACTAATATAAAAAGAATATGACAAATTTAGTTTACAATTGATCATTAATTTTGTTTATATATGGGTTAAAGATGTTGTTTTTAGTGTCTGGATATGAGTAAATGTACATAGTTGAGTTTTTATACACATAATAACCATATTACAGTCAAGCTAACTGTCAAACTGCTAGATTCACATATAAAATGAAACAATCCTAATTAGATTTTTACCTATTAAAATATAATGACGATAATAAATGCCATCAGGGGCGCTGCTGGCCCTCTGACAAGCTGAAAGTTGAAGAGCGGGGCATATTATTGATGATCGCTGATGAAAATGAATACCGGGAGAGGGGGATCTGAGAAAAGTGAAGAACGGGGGTTGTGGGGGGGATGAGGTGTGGTGGGTTGGTTCATAATGTCAGTGGCGCCCCTAAATGTATGGGCCCTTAGAATCGTCCTAACCACCCCCCTCCCCACCCCCCAGTGGCGCCCCTGAATGCCATTACATTTGACATTTAAAAGTATTTTTCCTTTCTCACATATGAGAAAAACAGAAGTTTGACTAAAGAATTAAGATTTAAAATGACAATTATTTTATATCTTGAACCTGCTTATTGAGGATTCTTGCTTTTGAATATGTACGATTTTTAGAATATTGTTATTGTTCATTGTAATAGTGACAAACACTACACTGAATTAAATTTTAGTGGATGTAAATCTAATTGGATGGATGTAATCACACAAATAGCATTGTTTTGCTAATAAGAACAATTAATTATTCTAATAATGTACAAAAAAATAGGAAATACATTAAAATATAAATTTGACACTTTTATTGATCACCCTTATTATTGAAATAATCATTTGTATTTTTTTTCTGAGAGGAGCTTTAAGAGGTTTAAAGGGATAGTTCACCCAAAAACTTAATATTTACTCTCCCTTCGCTTGTTCCAAACTTATTTGACTTTCCTTCTTCTGTTAAACTCAAAAGAAGATATTCTGAAGAAAGCTGGAAACCGGTAACCATTGACTTCCATAGTATTTACAAATTCTATGGAAGTCAATGGTTACAGGTTTCCAGCTTTATTTAAAGTATCCTCTTAAGCATTTAACAGAAGAATGAAAGTCAAATAGGTTTAAAAGCACATGGGGCAGAGTAAACAGTAAGCGAATGTTCACTTTTGAGTGAACTATCCCTTTAAATATTAATTTCGATGACTCCTATATAAAAATGCATTTTGAATAAATTAGGCAGCTGTTTAATTGATGTAATTGTAGCACTGGCAGACATTGTTTCCACTCACCTGAAAGTCAATTCCGACATGATTGAGAGCGATATTGATGGTGAAGGTGGAGGCGTCGTGATGTGGTCTTAATGAAGGCTGCTCATCAGGTTTATAACGAACAACAAACGCCAGATCGAACTGAGCCTGCAGGAGGAAAACACAGAGAAAAGTCCAAAAACAGAAATAATACATAAAATACACATGCAGTGCATCCGGAAATTATTTATAGCAATTTAATTTTTCCACATTTGTTTATGTTACAGCCTTATTCCAGAATGGATTAAATTCATTTATTTCCTCAAAATTCTACACACAATAGCCCATAATGACAATGTGAAAAAAGAGTTTTTGAAATTATTGCAAATTTATTAAAAATAAAAAACCTGAAGAATCACATGTACATCAGTATTCACAGCCTTTGCTCAATACTTTGTTGATGCACCTTTGGCAGCAATTACAGTCTTTTTGAATATGATGCCACAAGCTTGGCACACCTGTCTTTGGGAATTTTTGCCCATTCCTCTTTGCAGTACCCCTCAAGTTTTATCAGGTTGGACAGGAAGTGACGGTGAACAGCCATTTTCAGATCTCTCCAGAGATGTTCAATAGGATTTAGGTCTGGGCTTTGGCTGGGCCACTCAAGTACATTCACTGAGTTGTTTTGAAGCCACTCCATTGATATTTTGGCAGTGTGCTTTGGGTCATTGTCCTGCTGGAAGATGAACCGTCGCCCCAGTCTGAGGTCAAGAGCACTCTGAAGCAGGTTTTCATTCAGGATGTCTCTGTACATATGTCATGATGCCTCTATCCTGACTAGTCTTCCAGTTCCTGCTGCTGTAAAACATCCCCACAGCATGATGCTGCCACCACCATGCTTCACTGTAGGGATGGTATTAAGCCTGATTTATACTTCTGCGTCAGGTGACCGGCGTAACCCACGGCGCAGGCAACGCGTGTGGCTGTGCATTTATACTTCTGCGCGCTGTCTCTGCCGGTCTGCATTAACACTTCCGAAACGCTAGTTGGCAGTGAGGTGTAAATGTTCCTCTGTGTCAAGTTTCTTCGCTACTTTTTTGCATTTCCTGAACACTTCCGGGATGTACAAGTGGCTCAAACTCGCTCATTTTGAGGCAGGAACCGGCGGACGTGCAACAACTTTAACTATGAGGTAAACACAAAACAAAACTTTCCATCCGGAGCTCCTTCACGGGACTCCACACTTGTAAACAATCGCTCGCGCGGCGTCGCGCCATTCGCGCGCCTCTCGGTCCCGCCCAGACTCGTCAGCGCTACCAAGCCGACCAATCACAGAGCTTATGCTACGCGTCGTTGCGACGTGTAGTTACATTTTTTGAGAGGTGCACGTCAGTGACGGCGATGGCCACGGCGAAGGGCTATGCGTCAGCGCCGTAGCATACGCCGGTGTTTGACGCAGAAGTATAAATCAGGCTTTAGCCTGGTGATGAGCGGTGCCTGGTTTTCTCCAAACGTAACGCCTGGCATTCACTCCAAAGAGTTCAATTTTAGTCTCATTAGACCAGAGAATTTAGTTTCTTATGGTCTGAGAGTCCTTCAGATGCCTTTTGGCAAATTTCAGGCGGGGAGTGCCTTCCGTCTGGCCACTTTACCATACAGGCCTGATTTATGGATTGCTACACAGATGGTTGTCCTTCTGTAAGGTTCTCCTCTCTACACAGAAGAAAGCTGGAGCTCAGACAGAGGGCTCTGTTTTGACGGTCCATGCGCAAAGCGCAAAACGCAGGGCGCAAATGCTTTCAGGGCGTGTCAGGACGCGTTTTTGCTAATTTAAGGATGGGAAAATCTGCCTTGCGCTTCGGCGCATGGTCTAAAAGGGTTGAGTTTATTTTCTTAATGAGTTATAGGTGTGTTTTAAGAATAAACCAATTAGAGTCTCATCTCCCTTTTCCTTTTAAGAGTCAGCTGCGTCGCACCAAGAGCGCAAACAGCTAACAGTTTTTTAACAGAAAACTGTTAAACAGAGCATCTACTGCGTGAGAATGAGAGATAATGGATCACTTTCACTTTCGCTCTTGGATAGGGAAACCTTTACGCACAGCATCAATTAGTCTATAAATAAATACTTTTGTTTGTTAAGCGCAAATATTCGTTTCAAAGCTATTTCTAAATTCAGCTCTAATTTCCAGCAAACGAATAAATGAATAATAATAACAAAATGTGCCCAAAAATCTGAGTTATATCCTAAAACACATGCTGTGCCCCATATGGTCTAAAACCTGACAGGTGGGCAAATCTAAGCTTATTTTTATTAAAACAAATATAAATATGGATATATTAAATAATACTGCTAATAATAATAACATTATACAAATCAAATTGTTATGAATGAACTGAAAAAGCCTCCCGAGATGAAGAAGACATAAAAGCAGTGATTTTTCATATTTATGTAGGCTAGAAAATAATATGTTTTATAATATTTTAATCCTTTATATTTATATCCTATATCTATTCTTATTATATTCTATATATATCCTTAATATTTGAATTTTTTTCATATGTAAAGATATTTGCCTATTGCTCTCTTGTGCTTATTAAGCAGTGCGTAAGCGAGGAGCAACTCTGCGCCAGAGTTTAGACCGGGTTAGTTTTGGTTTAATGAAAAATCTATTATAGTTTCTCATGCCAGCACTGCGCCTCAGAACGCCTTCCTTTTTAGACCAAATGCTATTTAAAATGCTATTGCTAATTGCTATTTAAACAGCGTAGCACAACGCCTCAAAACGACTCTTGCGCCAAGCTGAAACTACCAAAAGACTATTGCGTCATGCCTTGCGCCACACTGCGCCGGGTGTATGATAGGGCCCAGAGTGATCATCGGGTCACCTCCCTGACTAACGCCCTTCTCCCCCGATCACTCAGCTAACATGGCCGGCCAGCTCTAGGAACAGTCCTGGTGGTTCCAAACATCTTCCACAAATGGATGATGGAGGCCGCTGTGCTCATTGGAACTTTCAGAGCAGCAGAATTTCCTTTGTCTTCATGCTTGGTTTGTGCTTTGAGAAAACCTTATTTGTTTTATTTAAAGTTTTTTTTTTTAAAGCATGTTAAGGTCAATATTATTAGCCCCCTTAAGCAATACTTGCCTAATTACCCTGACTTGCCTAATTAAACTAGTTAAGCCTTTAAATGTCATTTTAAGCTAAATACTAGCATCTTTTAAAATATCTAGTAAAATATTGTTTACTGTCATCATAGCAAAGATAAAATAAATCAGTTATTAGAGATGAGTTATTAAATCTATTATGTTTAGAAATGTGTTGACAAAATTTTTCTCTCCGTTAAGTAAAAATAGAGGAAAAATATACAAGGGGGCTAATAATTGTGACTTAAACTAAATATTTAAACAGATTTTTGCTTGTATTGTAACCATTGTTTATCACTTTACTTCTTACTTTTGTTTTCTACTATAAAAATACTCATGTAAGTACCCATGAAGGAGGTGTTGTTTGTTCGTTATTCTGTTAATGTTTACAATACTACATTAAAAAAAACAAAAAACAAAAGAGACAATTACAATAAATGCAAAAAAATGATTAAACGCTTACCCTTGTGTAATACCCTGGAAACATCTTCTCCGTGACTGGAGCTATGTAATCCAAAAGAAACTTCTGCCATTCTTTCTCGTAGCCCACCTGATTCATGTGGATATCGATTGTGGGCACATTTTCATATCCACCTTGAATCCTATTGTCCTAAAAGCACACACGAAATTCAGTTTACTTGAAGTCTGCATGAACCAGAAGCTTTTTTTTCATACTGTGATGCAGTTTCTAGAGAAACAGATTAATAAAATAAAAAGTAGTGGGCGTGGCTTGTTTTTCTACTGCAAGCTGATTGGATGTAGTGCAGTAGGCTTTTCATTAAGAAAGATCAGGAACAGGGTTTGGGGAGACTTATTACAACCAAACAGACTCCTCCTTCTCAACATTTCTGTTTGTTGTCAAAACTGACAGCTGGAAGGGCGAGGTTAAATATGTAAGCCACGCCCAATACCTCACACAGATGTAATTAAACAATTTAACTGAAGACAAACAGGAAGTGCATTTTCAGATTTCAATTTTAGATTACAACGGCAATTTAATTTTCTTAATGACCTGCAAAGATGAATTGTTCGCCACAAAACTGGCAATGTGAGCAAACAAAATTATATGCTTATTATTGATTTCATGGGGACTTTAAAAAAGCCAAAACAGCATAAACATAAAAACAACGTACCACATTTGCTCCTCCTGACCACTGGCCAAAGTTTTCCATCTCCTCAACAAGATGGTCGCAGGCCACTTCGGAGAAAATGGGGAACCAGTACACGTCAGGACACGGCTGCACAGAAAGCGACAAATAAATCCAGTGCTCCCCACACATAGAGTTTACTTGAGGGGGGCTGCCCAGGTATATTAATGGCCAGCCGAGTATATTTATTGACTCGATTTTACTATTATCATCATCCTTATAATGAAGTTCACGGCCACCAGGCCGCTGGGAAGACGGAGGCGGAGAACCGACGAAGCTTAAAAGGTAATTATTAGTAAAAGGGAAGGCAGCTCGTCATGGACATCCCTGTCTAAATCAAAACAAACACAACATAACTGTCCAGGCCTGGACCTCTATCCATCCGTGGGTTTCGAGGCCGGTGTGCGCCACAGGTGTTTACACTTACATAGCGGCCTCACTCCATTCCCACGGCTCTCAGCCCCGCCCCCTCACCACATACCCCCATCACAGGTCAGCGCAACCCGTTAGACCAATATGAGACTGGCCGAGAAAAAAGGAGATGGAAAAAAGCAGAAGGTAAGACAGAGTAGACTGAGAGAGGGAAGGTTCTCCGGACACGTTGTCTCCTGGTCCTCCACCAGCTGAGAGATTGGTGATGTGCTGGTTCCCAGTGAAGGAATCTATCCACCTGCCTTTCTTTTCGTGTCCAGCAGCGGCTCTTCCGGGTGGTGGCATTACCGGTCTCCTGCTTCGCTCCCGCTTCAGTGGTCGGCAGCAGGCTTCAGCATCTTTGCAGATCGCTGCATCTCCCCTGTCTTTTTTGGATGGCTCCTCTCAGCTCTTTCCACCCACGGTGGTGAGCCCCACGTCCCCTGCTCCTCCCCATGCATGGAGTCGGCAGTAGGCAGACTCACCCCTGGCCTCCCCGGTGCTCTCGGCAGACGGACAAGTTTCTCCCACACTCAGGGTTCACTCCTTGTCCTGGGTTTTAGCACCACTGTAATGAACTTTACGGCCACCGGGAAGAAGAAGGCAGAGAACCGACAAAGCTTAAAAGGTATTTATTAATAAAAATGATGGCAGGTCCTCACGGACACTGTCATCTAAACTAAAAACAAACACAACATAACTGTGTCCAGGCCTGGACCTCTCTCAGCTTCCTCTGCCATCGTTCCTATTCTTATAGTCCAGAGCTCCTTCTGTGGGATTCGAGGCCAGTGTGCGCCACAGGTGTATTTACTTACAGTGTGTGATGAAGTGTGTGACTGTCTGATGAAGAGCCATGTGGCTTGAAACGTTACACGCTTTGTGTCAGCTTTTTTAATTTAATACATTTGTATTTTTGGAGCTTTGGTGTTGCCGCCTTTAATGAATATTTAATTTACAAATTAAGTTAAAAAATATATATTTATTAAATATAAAATATTTGATTATGAAATATTTTATTTTCTGTCAAAGCCGTTTTTTTTGCAGAAATGTTAAAAGTGACATTGATTTCTACTTAAAGTGTAGTTCATTTATTTTGCTCCTTTTGTTCAATCTTTTTGAATTAAAATGCTTTTTTTTTAAATGCTTTTATTATCCAAAATAATTCTATTTGTGGATATTTATTTTCTTTTTATGTGCCTGCTCGTTTTCCCCTATCTTTCTCATGTATTTGTTAAATAGGCAACTCAAATTTAGTTTATAATTCCCTTATTGTTTAATAATGAACTATAGTTTGTAAAGACTTTATTCTGTTTTATTTGTCCTGTGAATCTTTTGTTGGTATTGCAATAAATGCATAAATAAATAAGTGATTACGCCATGTGATCAGTCATGACTGCAGCAACTTTGAGCCCCGAAGTGTCCAACCTGGTGGCTTCGTTTTCAACTCCGCCCCCGCCTGCGCTCGGCTAATCAGGTAGATCACCGGCTGCAGCTGTGCTTCATGTCAAATGCACCAAACCATTCTCACTGGCAGAGCGGAGATCAAGCAAAACGCTATTGGCTGTTTTTTAAAGGGGATGAGCTACACTATATCCCTCCCTCTTTTCGTGTTTCGGTTGAGATTGTGTCAAACATCGAATTCAAAATACACACTTCAAAGCAATTTTACGTGACTTTTATAGGGTCAATTCATAGATTGTGTAATTTTATTGCTTGGGTGAATACTCACTGTTTCTATAAACTCGTCTTTTAAAACTCTGGAATAATTTGGATGAATGTATCGTTCCTCCCATTCCTGTTTCACAGAAAAAAAAGTATAAGACAAAAAATACACCGTAAACTAACAATAAATGATGCATTTCCAGTATAATATTTGTAAATGTAATCTTACCACAGGATTTTCAAAGATCTGCCAGAGATCATTGTGCAAGTGGTTTGTTTGGTAATTGTCGGTCGATAAAACTCGACCGAAAGTATCCATATTTGTCACAAACATAAAGACACCCTGGGAATGAGAAAACATATCTCAATATATTTATCCAAAAATGTCAAATTGCATTATACACTCACTGGCCACTTTATTAGGTATGCCTTACAAGTACTAGGTTGGACACACTTTTGTCTTCAGAAATTCTTAATCCTTCTTGGTATAGATTCAACAAAGTACTGGAAGTATTCCTCAGAGTTTTTGCTCCATATTGACATGATAGCATCACACAGTTGCTTTAAATTTGTCGGCTGCACATCCATGATGGGAATCTCCAGTTCCACCACATCCTCCATTAAATTGAGCTCTGGTGACTGTGGAGGCCATTTGAGTACAGTGATCTCATTGTCATGTTAAAGAAACCAGTCTGAGATGATTCGCACTTTACAACATGGCACGTTATTCTGCTGGAAGTAGCTATCAGAAGATCGGTTGTTCTGAGTGGCTACTTAAATTACTGTTGTCTTTCTATCAGCTGGAACCAGTCTGGCCATTCTCCTCTGACATCAACAAGGCATTTGCGCCCACAGAACTGCCGCTCACTGGATATTTTCTCTTTTTTAGACCATTCTCTGTAAACCCTAGAGATGGTTGTGCGTGAAAATCCCCGTAGATAAGCAGTTTCTGAAATACTCAGACCAGCCCGTCTGGCACCAACAACCATGCCACGTTCAAAGTCACTTAAATCCCCTTTCTTCCCCATTCTGATGCTCCGTTTGAACAGATCATCTTGACCATGTCTACATGCCTAAATGTATTGAGTTGCTGCCATGTGGTTGGCTGATTAGAAATTTGCGTTAACAAGCAGTTAGACAGGTGTACCTAATAAAATGGCCATGAGTTTATATAATTTTCAATTTTAAACTTCAGCTCACATAACATTAAATCAAGTGTTAAAAAAGTGACAATAAAACAACATTTACTTCCATCTGATCTTATTCAAATATGTCAAAGAACAAATGATCGTTAAAATTATTCTCTAATTTAAACTATTAAAAACTTCTTGACAAATAGAAATATTTGGAGTTCAGAACAACTTTAAATGAAAGAAAATATCAGTTCTTCATTTATAGTAATGCACATTAGTAAAAACCTTTGAATAATGATAATAAAGAATATGAATAATAATAAATTTATGATGAATAATAATCAATTTATGGCATGTTTAAAGGGATAGTTCACCAAAAACTAAAAATTTACTCTCCCTACACTTTCACAAACCTATTTGAGTTTCTTTATTCAGTTCAACACAAAGGAAGAAATTCTGTAGAAAGCTGAACACCTGTAACCATTGACTTCCATTACTTTTTTCTACTATGGAAGTCAATGGTTACAGGTTTTCAGCTTTCTTCAAAATATCTTTTTTTGTTCAAAACAAGACAGAAATTAGAAAAGATTTTGAAAAAGTAAATAGTGAGCGAATTTGTGTTTTGAGTGAACTATCCCTTCAAGTGAGTTCCTGTGCCATATTTATAAGATTCTTAAGTCTGACCTTGTTTCGTATTTTTTCACAGAAGGCCATATCTGGGTCCAGCGTTGTGGACTTGAACAGGTCTGGATCTTTGAGGTCAGTCCTCAGCGTGTCTGCTTTTATCAGGAATATGTGAGAGACGTATGGCACATTCCACAAACCACTGCGGAAAAACACAGAATGAGCACAAAATCTGAAGACTTCTTCATACTTATAGAGAAGTACAATATAGTCATTTAAAAACTCAGACCAGGTATATACAGGAATCAGCGAGTGACGCTTTTAAAAGGTGGTCCACTACGATATGATATTTTAAACTTTAGTTGATGTGTAATGTAGCTGTGTGAACATAAACAACATCTCTGAATGAAAGACGCTTAAAGTTCAATGCAAAGGGAGACATTGGCTTTCACAGCATTAGCTTAGCAAAGCCTACAGGGAACGGAGTGGGTTAATGATGTCATCAACCAGGGATATTCAATTAGTTTGTCACGAGAGCCAGTTAATGAAAAGCATCCTAAACGAGGATCCAGAGAGATATGACTTGCAATATAAGTGATGACACAACAGCATATAAGAGCCTATATGTTGTGTTTGTGCACATAAAGACACCCATGTTGACATTTTCTACATTAAAACGTTAATATGTTGTATTTTGAAACTACATAACATCACTGCATTGTACAATGTTGCTTTTTTTTTTACAAACAAATTCATTTCGAGGCACAAAACCAGTGTTTTGCTCAAGTAGGTTTCTTCTACATTTAAACACATTCAAAGAAAACAAAAATAGTTTATAATATAATTTAACATTTTATTGCAGTTATTTTAATGATGATTTTCAGCTTCATTTTGCCAGTCTTTACGGTCACATGATCCTTTAGAAATCACTCTATTATTAAATATTACTATTATTATTCATTCATTCATTCATTTTCTTTTTCGGCTTAGTCCCTTTATTATCTGGAGTTGCCACAGCGGAATGAACCGCCAACTTATCCAGCATATGTTTTACACAGCGGATGCCCATCCAGCTGCAACCCATCACTGGGAAACACCCATACACACACATACACTACAGCCAATTTAGCTTACCCAATTCACCTGTACCGCATGTCTTTGGACTCTGGGGGAAACTGGAGCACCCAGAGGAAACCCACGTGAACACAGGGAGAAGATGCAAACTCCACACAGAACACGGAAATGCCAACTGACCCAGCCGAGGCTCGAACCAGTGGCCTTCTTGCTGTGAGGCGATAGTGCTAACTACTATGCCACTGTGATGCCCAAAATGTTATTATTATTAATGTAAGAGTAATAAAACCAATAATGACTGGAGTAATAATTTCATTTGAAACTACATACAATGAGAAACCATTCATTCATTTTCTTGTCGGCTTAGTCCCTTTATTAATCTGGGGTCGCCACAGCGGAATGAACCACCAACTTATCCAGCAAGTTTTTACGCAGCGGATGCCCTTCCAGCTGCAACCCATCTCTGGGAAACATTCACACACATTCACTCACACACTACGGACAATTTAGCCTACCCAATTCACCTGTACCGCATGTCTTTGGACTGTGGGGGAAATCGGAGCACCTGGAGGAAACCCATGCGAAGGCAGGGAGAACATGCAAACACCACACAGAAACACCAACTGAGCCGAGGTTCGAACCAGAGACCCAGCGACCTTCTTGCTGTAAGGCGACGGCACTACCTACTACGCCACTGCCTCGCCCAATGAGAAACCAGTTATTTAAAATTTTTATCCACTTATATATTTTTTCTCATTTAATGAATGCCGCCTTGATGAACAGAATAATTTTCTTAAAAAAAAAAAAGCATGAAAAAAAATGACCAATATAATTCTCAATATAAAATTTAACCGTTCAGTATGACCTCCACGGTTCAATACGCGCTTGTGAATTGCGGTTTTCTCGGTTTTGTGTTTAAATAATTTATGTGCGGTTTACATCTCCCCGAATTGACTGTATGTGCCTGTAAGTCCATGAGCTGAGATGAGGAAACTCCCCGCGAGGAAATATCCAATCACTATGCTCTAAAGTTAGGGGGCGGATATAAAGGAGGATATATCAAAAAATAACGTGATTTTCTACAAATTAAGCATGAGCACACATTGCTTTGCACCCCATAAACACAACCAAGCCTTATAAATACACTCTGGATCATCTCTTTAAGACTTTCCATATGTTTTAAGACCACTTTTATAGCCACGTTAGGCTTCAACATCTCTATAATGAAGCACAAGAGAATCTATTTACTTGACTACCCACATGATATCTTCACAAGACAGAGAACTACTAAATAAACTCCTATTTAATGAATTAATGAAACTTTAGATCCTATTTAACACAACTCAACACATTCATCTGTAAACACACTGAAGACTCTGGTCTACATTTTTTTATGACCAACTGATTTTTTTTTTTTTAAGAATTTAGAATTTTAGGCACTTTCTTCATGATCCACGCAAATATTCAAGAGACATTAGTAGATAGTGATGTAAAATAGATTCGAAAATTAAAAATGATGTTGTAAAAAAACAACATCTGTGATAAAAACACTTCACAGGACCTTTAAGACTAACTTACACGCGGTGTCCCTGAACAATGTCCACGTAATCCTCTGAGCGGGCGTAGAAACCATCTGCACTGAGAGCACCCCAGAAGTTCGTCCACAGTCGCCCCGGTTTGGTCAGCATTGGTGCAATAAAAGGCCTGGGATGGTCATGGAATAATTACAAGCAAGGAAAAAGAAAACAATCAGTTCGAAGCAGAAATCTAGAAGTTTGAAGAACTTAAATGTTAAGCATTTGAATAAATAATTCAGTTATAGATATAGATTATTTATTGTTACATTCAAATTTTTGTTTTATTTTAGTTTAGCTTTTATTTTGTCTTTATAAACACGTGCTTAACTGTATTTTACATAGTTGTATATGATTTGAAATTTCATTAAATTCAATTCAATTCATTTGTTTTTTTTTTCGGCTTAGCCTTTTATTAATCTGGGATCGCCACAGCGGAATGAACCGCCAACTTATCCAGCACATGTTTTATGCAGCGGATGCCCTTCCTATTGCAACCCATCACTGGGAAACATTCATACACACTCATTCACACACACACACACACACACACACACACACACACACACACACACACACACACACACACACACACACTACAGACAGTTTAGCTCACCTATGTTACCTGTACCACATTGTTTTTTATACTTTTTGGAGCACCCGGTGGATTAAATTAAATTATTTGTCATGTAATTGTTTCCTAAAAAATGTCATTATTTTGATTGTCATTTTAATGCTGTCTAAAAGCGCAAACATATATTTATACATATATACTTTTCTTTACTTTGTTTTAAATAAATAACTAATAAATAACACAATTAAATTTATTAAAAAATTATCATATTAAATTAAATAAAAATAAATAAATAAAAATATTTGATTTGTCACAATTAATGAATTCTAACAATATTTATTTATATTTTTACTTGGTTGTAAATAAAATAAAATAAATAATAAATAGCACAACTAAATCGATGGACAAACTGTCACACTATCAAAATCGAATCGAATAGAAAAATAATTCTATTTGTCATGTTTACTGTTTCCTAAAAACATTCCTACATATTTTTACTTTGTTATAAACAAAATTAAATTAAATTAAATTAACAATTAACCAATTAATTATCTCCTAAAAACATTTCTATATATTTATATACATTTTTAAGTTGTTTAATTTTATTTTACTTCGTCAACTTCAACTAAACAAGATTAAACAATTCACAATCTGCCCTAATTAAACAGGTACAGGCGCTTCACTCACTTGTTGTGCTCAATTAGGATTCTAAGTGTGTCTTCGTTCTTTAAAACCACATCCACGTCTATGCTGAAGAAGTATTCACAGTCGATGTCTTCTCGGCACATATCACTGCAACAAAAATACACAAAAGAAATCAATGGACCATTCAGAGCACAGAGAAACCACTGTTGAGTGTTAAGGTGAACCATATGGACATTATATGTGTTTTAAAAATTACGAAAAAATAGAGTTTTTGTTAACCTTCATAATGCAACCAACAAAATCTTTTTAAAAATCCATAGTTTCAGTAAAAAAATATTCTCTTTACAGTTATCTTTACATTATCTGATACTCTCTTTACAATTATCTTTATGGAGAAAAGAATAAACCTGGATTTAGTTTGGGTCCTTTTGGGGGAGGGTTATGTTTAGAGCAACACTAAATGCTTGTAATTAACAACAGTAATAAAAAGCACACTTACAATCCAAGGTTACGTGAGGACACAGGATCAATGTCCTCCTCTGGTCCAATCAGCTTCACACCCTGGTATTCAGACTCGTGAGAATCCAGAAATGCATGTATGTGTTGTTCATGATGTGTTTCCTGCACATATTCAATACGTTCATCAGATGTACATCAGCCTTGGTTATTGTGCATTAAATATAAAAGCCAATCTATTAGCAGTCACAAAGAGATACGATTCCAGTAGTATTTTTAAGAGCTTGTTTACAATATGGTGCCATTAGTTCATGTATTTAATATAATTAACTAAAAATGGACGAGAAAAATGCATCGTAGTTCATATATATGTATATGTACGTATGTAAATATATCTTTGGACTGTGGGGGAAACCAGAGCACCAGGGAGAAATCCACGCCAGCACGGGGAGAACATGCAAACTCCACACAGAAATGCCAACTGGCCCAGTCGGGACTCGAACCTGCAACCTTCTTGCTGTAAGGCAACAGTGCTAACCACTGAGCCACCGTGCCACTCCTATGGCAAATCTGAACATCATATTTTACCTGATTATAAATGAAGAGCTTGAGTCTGTTTTTGGGGTATTTCAGATTAAATAACCGCTCAAAGAAGACGGTGACGAAGGGTGTGGGCTGTTGGATGAAGATCCCAATGACCACCACAGGATATTCACTCTCCTGCAGACAAAAAAAAGGAAAAGAAAACAGGCACAATAAAAAATTATTAATATAGCAAACCAATATTCAGTCCAAGCTCTCTAATTCTGAATATATAGTGTATATATACAGTTGAAGTCAGAATTATTAGCCCCCATGTTTATTTTTTTCCCTCATATATTTTTCATGACACTTCTATACAGCCTAAAGTGTCATTTAAAGGCTTAACTGGGTTAATTAGCTTAACTAGGCAGGTTAGGGTAATTAGGCAAGTTATTGTGTAATAAGGGGTTTGTTTTGTAGACTATCGAAAAAAATATAGCTAAAAGGGGCTAATAATATTGACCTTAAAATGTTGTTTCAAAAATTAAAAACTGCTTCTATTCTAGCCAAAATAAAACAAATAAGACTTTCTTCAGAAGAAAAAATATTATCAGACATACTGTGAAAATGTCCTTGCTCTGTTAATCATCCTTTGGGAAATATTTAAAAAAGAAACAAAAATTCAAAGGGCTGCTAATAATTCTGACAATATATATATATACATACAGTTAGGTCCATAAATATACACCAACACAATGATTTTGAAATGGCCAAGTCAATCACCTGACCTGAATCTAATTGAGCATGCATTTCATTTGCTGAAGACAAAACTGAAGGGAAAATGCCCCGAGAAAAAACAGGAGCTGAAGACAGTTAGACCCTTAAGAAGTGGGAGGCACATATGCAAACTGCTGTAATTCCTACAGCGTTCACCTGGTTTGGATGTAAATACCCTCAAATTAAAGCTGACACTCTGCAGTTAAAGCACATCTTGTTTGTTTAATTTCAAATCCATTGTGTTGGTGTGTAGAGCCAGAAATATTAGAATTGTGTTGACGTCCAAATATTTATGGGCCTAGCTGTGTATATTTTATATACAGTTGAAGTCAGAATCATTTGCCCCCTTCGAATTTGTTTTCCTTTTTTAAATATTTCCCAAATGATGTTTAAAACATAGCAAGGACATTTTCACAGTGTGTCTGATAATATTTTTTCTTTTGGAGAAAGTCTTATTTGCTTTACTTCGACTAGAACAAAAGCCGTTTTTAATTTTTAAAACACCATTTTAAGGACAACATTTTTTTCGATAGTCTACAGAACAAACCTTTGTTATACAATAACTTGCCTAATTACCCTAACCTGCCTAGTTAACCTAATTAATCTAGTTAAGCCTTTAAATGTCACTTTAAGCTGTATAGAAGTGTCTTGAAAAATATCTAGTCAAATATTATTTACTGTCATCATGACAATGATAAAATAAATCAGTTATTAGAGATGAGTTATTAAAACTATTATGTTTAGAAATGTGCTGAAAAATCTCCTCTCCGTTAAACAGAGATTGGGTAAAAAAATAAACAGGGAGGTTAATAATTCAGGGGGGCTAATAATTTTGACTTCAACTGTATATACTGTTTCAGTACTTCATTTTAAATGCATAAACAGTGATTTAAGTTACCAACTACTGTCTATATTAATATTATTTGTAATATTATATACTATATGATTATATAGTATATAAAGACCAAAACATAATAACATAACATGCAGAAGAAAAAATGACATATTGTATTCACAAATTTTCCATCAACTTAAAAATAAGCTGCTACGTTTGATTAAATTGCTACCTTTTTAATTAAACCATGACCATTTTCCACTATTTTGTTCTCATTTTTGCCAAAATGTGGCCAAGGTGAACTCATTAGATTAAGTTATACCAACAATGACTATAATATAAATATATTTAATAAGTTGTAATAATACATTTGTAATTAATGACCACATGTACTCTGTATACATGCATCATTGACATAAATCATGACTCCCTAAAAGTGGATTTGAATGCAATTATTTAATACAGCCATACAAACACAACCATATCTCAAGGATAAGCGTAAAATCGAAACCATGAAAACAATGAATGAGTGTAAAGGGCTGACCTGCAGTCCGGAAAGCAGCCGCCGATCCTGATTACACATTGTGCAGCCAGTCTCAAATGTCCACAGATTCGGGATGTAGTTCCCTAGGTAGTTTATCTGAAGCTGAAGAAAAAAAAGAGCACAAAATAAATCAGGTTGAACTGAAGACAGTTGTTAAAGAAGATCTTGCCTGAATATTACGGTCATTTACATAACAAAATAACATCATCTCCTCTCTTAAGGCTCGTACACACCGGGACGCTTTTCGCTTGCGTTAATCGTCAGCGTTTTTCAAGGATTCAAACCCAAGCAATTTTCACTGGCGTCGAGCAGAAGAGTATGCAAAACCACTCCTTGACGTTACATGGTGCTGCACTACTTTAAGCTTCTGACATCCGCTTGTAACAAAGAAGAAGACAAAGTTGACTATTCATAGGCTGCGTCCGAAACCGAAACCGTCCGAATCCGAGATGCGCACTCCAGAATCTCGCCGGAAGTAGTAAGTCATCCGGGTACTTCTCGCATACTGATTTTCGAATTTTAAGAATTCGGACATACTACTCTGCTCGCATACTGATTTTAGCATACTATATAGTATGGAAGTATGCGGTTTCGGACGCAGCCATAGAATTCGAAAATCAGTATGTGAGAAGTACCCGGATGACTTCTGGCAAGATTCTGAAGTGCGCATCCCATGCACGCTGCGCTATCCCATGATGCCCCACGAGAGAATTCATGAATGGGAGTGACGCGACGCAATTGACGCAGGTAAGTCATGTGACCACGACAAAATGTCGAATGTAGTACATCCGAATTCCATTCATACTTTTAACATACTTTTCACGCGACGCTTCAAAACAAAAAAACGAGCATGGGGCGTTTTTAAAAAATGATGCTTTTACGCCTGCCATTTTGCATGTTGGTGTGCACGATCACATTGATGTCCTCTATTTAGTCACAAGGCGTTAAACATCTATGGAAAACGCAAGCAAAAAACGTCTCGGTGTGCATGGGCCTTAAGTCTACTAAAGGAGGTCAAGCCTTCTCATTTATGGCTTCTAAACTCTGGAATATAGCCTTCCAGTATTTAGTGGGGAAAAATATTTATTAATATTCATGTATTTATATTGTATCGTCTCTTATTGGAAATATATAAACTGTTTATTAGCACTTATTAAGTATGATCTTATTTTACATCCCTAAACCTACCCAATATCCAACCCAGGCTCATTGTGGAAACGTAGTCCCACGGACGTTTCTGGAGACCGCGGAATACATGATTGACTGCGCGACCGGCCAATCGACCGACTCGCCCTCCTCCTTCCCTGAACCCAACCGATTTTACCGATCGACCCGCCCGCCTGCTCGCTTCCCTAAACCCGAGCAACAGTTCACAAAAGCCGTCCAAAAAAAAAAAAAGCCCTGATTTTTATTATTCCACCGCGTTTTCGGATTTCGCCGCGTTCTCACCCTGTCACGAAACTCGTTCACTTAATTTTTGGGATTCTGTTTTTGTCTAACCTGATTGCTGGAGCTGCTCTTTCCCGGACTCGAAACCGGTCGACGTGGTCAACCCCTCTCCACATCTCGAGCCTGCCGACGTACGCGCTGAGCTGAGTGGACAAACGGGTTGCAGCGGGGAAGCCCTCCACAAGGAGGTAAGGCAAGCGTGAAAGGGAACAGCGTCACACCACCCCACAGCGTTCGCTTGAAAAAAATAAACGCGGCCGTACGTACCCCCCGGGACGTATTCCGCTGTCTCCAGAAACGTCCGCGGGACTACATTTTCAGAATGAGCTTGAGTTGCCAATATCTAAACCCTACTACCACCTTATACTCCAAAAAAAATTATATGTTGGCTTTAACTAACTTTTTTTATGTCAACAGGTTCCACGTAACCGAGTTTATTTATTTGAGTGAACTTAAGTTTGAGTGAAATATTTATTTGAGTGAACTTAAGTTAGTTACATAAAGGTAATGTAATGTTGTTTAGTTCAATCAACACAACATTTATAATTTAGCTTTAATTCATTTACACTGTTAAAAAAGTCTGTTATATTTACGGAAAAATACCAGCAGTGGTTGCCAGGAATTTTCTGTAAAAATACGGAAGTTTTATAGGACTGTTTAAATTTAAAGAAAATAACCATATTTCATCAACTGATACAATGCTCAGTTTACAAAAACCTAGTTTAGCTCACAAAAACGTAAAGTCATTCAATGCACTCATGTGTTCATGTGTGTACAATTAGCAAACAGATCTTCACGGCATTAGTAACTACACAGTTACCTTTAAACAAAAGAAGATGCAGCACAATATCAGCTATCTTTAGTTCATATTGGACTTGCACACAGATGCTACTATCTTCCACAATGGTATTAATAAGCAGCTTATTAGTAATATATTGAACTAAAAAGTAAACGGTTTGTTAATAGTGTGAATTATACATTAAAATAAAGTGCGATCAACATTGATCTTGACCTGAAATAGTCATAAATTGCTGATGTGGTAAAAAACAACCAAGCAGTCCTTAGCCTCATACTTTTGTGGGTCCGTTTCCATGAATAATAACAGGCAGGGTGTCATAAAGCACATTCCTGGCTCGCACACGTCCATCTTCAAACTTCAGCACGACCTCGTCTGTTTGAACAATTAAACACACACACACACACACATTTAAGTTTAATGCAGTCATTGAGATTGTAAGTTAAATCATTAACTCTGCCTAAATCTGTTTAGTTATAAGGTTAGCTGAATGGCCATGGCTCATTTCTAAAGAGTTTCCTCCTCCATATGTCTCTTGGGAGTCTGTAATGGATACTTCTGATCGAGAAAGAAAAATGAAGCTTTAGAAAGAGCCTTTTGAAGCTCAAACAGTGACCCTTTCAGATTTTGGGAAACCAGGAAACGAATTCCTGATTTTAGCTGAGAATGAATGGGAGACTCAGGGTCAATGAGATCGTATTACGTTTACTTAAGTTATTATATGCAGCACACCACACAGCCTGTTAGATAGAAGCCAAGTGTCTAATTTAGTTATCGATATAAAGTGTAAAGCAGCATACTTTTTCTGATCTGTACATATTAACATATATTAAACAGGACTATGCAATATGACAATATATACTTTGAAGAATGAATTAGAAGAATGGCAGTTTGTAAGTATGAGTCAATTGACAAATGACTGATACCTGTGTCTTTGCAGCGATTGAGATGCTATAACAATCCTGCAGGGAAACGCCACAAAAAGAGAGACTGTTGCTTGCCTGACCATCTCTGTGTAATAAACTTGCATTTGGATCCGCACTCGTTTGTCAGCGTCCCCTTAACATTACAGTTTCCTTTTCATTTAAGATTTGAGACTGAATCATTCCATTTGACGTAAACTTCGACATGTTTTACATCCTTTAAATAGTATTAAATAAAATGTAGCAATTGTAATTTTAAAGTTGTGAGAATTTGAATCAGTTGTATCTTGTATGTTATTTTTTCCAGACCTTTTTTGATCCAAAATACAACTGTTAAATTACAACATTGAGCATGTATTGGCATTTTATCAAAGGTGTTTAATCGTAATGGTTTAGGGAAAATTGTTTTAATTAACATTTTTTCTCTAGAACTTTTAGTGCAGTTACTTTATTGATGGTGTTTGATCATAATAACCTCTGAAAAGTCTGTAAAATAACAGTGTTTCTTTATAAAACTCTTAGGGCTCTATTTTGACGGTCCATGCGCAGAGCGCAAAACGTAGGGCGCAAACGCTTTCAGGGCATGTCAGAACGCATTTTTGCTAATTTAAGGATGGGAAAATCTGCTTTGCGCCGTGGCGCATGGTCTAAAAGGGTTGAGTTTATTTTCTTAATGAGTTATGGGTGTGTTTTGAGAATAAACCAATTAGAGTCTCATCTCCCATTCCCTTTAAGAGCCAGCTGCGTCGCACCAAGAGCGCATTCGCTATTTACAGGACGCAAAGTAAGTCTAAGTGGAAAAACTGAGCATTTCACAAGCTAACAGTTAGCAGTTTTTTTTTTTTTTTTAACAGAAAACTGTTAAACGGAGCATCTACTGCGTGAGAATGAATAAATGAACAATAAAAACGAAGTGTGCTTAAAAACCTGAGTTATATCCTAAAACACATGCTGTGCCCCATATGGTCTAAAACCTGACAGGTGGGCAAATCTAAGCTTGTTTTAATAAAACAAATATAAATATGGACATAATAAATAATACTGCTAATAATAATAACATTATACAAAAGCAAATTGTTATGAATGAACTGAAAAAGCCTCCCAAGATGAAGAAGACATAAAAGCAGTAATTTTTCATATTTATGTAGGCTAGAAAATAATGTTTTGTAATATTTTAATCCTTTATATTTATATCCTATATCTATTCTTATTATATGCCATATATATCCTTAATATTTCATTTTTTCATATGTAAAGATATTTGCCTATTGCTCTCTTGTGTGTATTAAGCAGTGCGTAAGCGAGGCGCAACTCTGCGCCGGAGTTTAGACCGGGTTTGTTTTGGTCTAATGAAAAATCTATTATAGTTTCTCAAAATAGCGACGAGCCAGCAGTACGCCTCAGAACGCCTTTCTTTTTAGACCAGAATGCCTATGGGCGAACATATGAGCGCTAATGCATTTGCTATTTAAACAGCGTAGCGCAACGCCTCAAAACGACTCTTGCGCCAAGCTGAAACTAGCAAAAGACTATTGCGCCACGCCTTGCGCCACACTGTGCCGGGTGTATGATAGGGCCCTTAGTGTGTAACTTTATTGAACATATTTGATTGTAATAATCAAGGAAAAGTCTTTAAAATAACAGTGTTTTTCTGTAAACATTTTAATCAAAATATCTGTAGATTTATGATTTTTGCAGTTTATTTTAACAAAGACATTTTACCTTTTTGAGGATTTCTTCTGTAAATTATTTGAAAAGTGAATCATTCATTAAGAGTCGTTTCAAGAGTCGTAGAAAAAAAAAACAGGACACAACTGCAATAGTTATGAACTTTGCGTTGCTGTTTACTTTGACCTTATTGTCCGTTTGTTCTGTTTTCCACCATCATTAGTTAATTATACAAAAAGGGACATCTTAACTTTTACTCATAAACAACATATTCACTGAAACATGGCCATCTCACAAAAAAAGTGACAAAATTTTTCTCTCAATACACAGAAAATACATTGAATACTGCAAACTTTACATACATAGAAAGCCATTCTGTATCACCAACTATTCAAGCATATGTTTCATGCAGAGAATGCCCTTCCAGCTGCAACCCAATATTGGGAAACACCCATACACACTCACATTCACACACATTCGCTATGGACAATTTAGTTCAATTCACCTATAGAACATATCTTTGGACTGTGTGGGAAACCCACGCCAACACGGGGAGAACAAGCAAACTAACCACTGAGCCACCGTGTCGCCTCATTAAATGAGTGAGTAAATACTTTTTTTGGTGAACTATCCCTTGAAGTTACAGACCATTTGAGCTCTCTCATGCCACCATACTGTTGTAGTCAAATAATGCATTCATTAGAATAAATGCCTCAATCATTTAAGTCCTAAAGCAAACCTCATTTTAAAAACGTGTTTATAGATTCTAAGGTCAGTAGGAAACCATATTGAAGCCAAAATAGTAGTTTACAACACATGTTTAGTTTATGTATATTAATCTCTTACAAATGCAACCAAACCTAAATATTTACATTGCTACAATAGCTTTTCCCCAGACTAAATGCACAGTGTTTTTTCTCCAAACCGAACTCAACAGTAGCTTCAGTGTGGCACACCTGGCCTGGGAAGTCCTGCTGAGACGGCGTACGTGTTCACAGGCACATCTTACAGTTAACTTTAACATCCCAGCCACAAATGCCATTACAGGCAACCCGGGAGACTCGCTCTCCTCCCACAGCCCTGGCAGAGGGTCAAAAAACTACAGCAAAGCCTCTAATACAACAGCTTCTGACACATGAAACCAATCAGCACCCGAGACCCTCAGCAAAATGCTTCATTAGCCGTTCCTTATTAAGCTTAGAGACAGAGGAAACTTCCCAGCAGGGATCAGTGAACCAAAACTGTCCTGACGCTGCACAAAACATTTAAAGAGCTGATGTTAGAGAGAATTTCACAGAAGCCTCTTTTACCCTGAACATAAATGAACGTAAAGGATTGCCAATCTTCAACGCTTTGGTGCACAGATTTAAGCTTGGTCTCGTTTTAAATAAGACACTTGTCAGATTGTAGCTAAAGTGAACTTTTTTTTTAATAAAATAAAAGTTATGTCTTTAGGTTTATGATAATAATGTATGTTTTATTATATTGCATAAATCATGTCTTTTACAAAACCTGTTTTTGCCAGAAAATGTAGTACTTAATATCTGAACAAATTATTTTACAAATAGCGCTCTATTCAACTGAATGGGGAGACTCATGAAATGGTAATAATAAACGTTTACAAAGCGATATATTCGATACGTTCACAATCGCAGTATATATGTCCATGCCTAATATCCAGAAAGTGATTATTGTTATTATTTTTATTTTTTTATAAATTGTTAAATGTTTGGTATTTGTTATGCAGCAAGCCCAGAGATTGTTGTGTACACTATGATTTTATATAAAATTAACTTTATTGTGTGATAGGAATAAAACGTGATCATAAACGAATGATTTCTCCACTCAAATGAGTGGCGGCTTGGACCTGGAAACAGTATTACATACGTCACAAACACGTCACCACTTAACAAGCTGATTGGTGAACAGTATGGGCTCTATTTTACTGATCTAATCGCAAAGTCTAAAGTGCATGGCGCAGAAGCATTAAGGGAGTGTCTGAATCCACATTTGCTTCTTAAGGTCGGAAAAATATGGGTTGTGCTTATTCTCTTAATGAGTTATGGGTGTGTTTTGAGCATAACGTGTATTAAACCAAGCAGAGTCTCATCTCCCATTCTCTTTAAGAGTCACGACATGGCGCATCTGCTATTTACATGGCGGACTTTGTGGAACAACTAAATGCTTCACTAGCGAGAAAACAGTTAAACAGACTATCTGTAGTGCGAGGATAAAGAATGAGCCTTGTCCATTCGGCCTCTTTACTTTACTTTTACTCTTTAATCTTTTACTATAGTGGAGTGAGGAAACAGTGTTGTACTAAAGACATCTATTAGGCTACATACTTAATTTCGTTTGTTAAGCACAAAGATTTGTTTCAACAATTATTTCTAAATTCAGTTTTAATTTCCAGCAAATTAATACATGAGCAATAAAAACTTACTGTGGTAAAAAAAACTGAGTGATATCCAAACACTCATTAAATGACAAAAACTTTGCGCCACTGACTTTAGACCAGCTTTTAGTTAGGCCCCGTTTACACTAATGCGTTTTAGTTTGAAAACGCATAAGTTTTGCTACGGTTACGCCATCCGTCCACACTACGCCGGAGTTCTCGAGCGCCGAAAACGGAGCGTTTCGAAAACGCTGGAGAGGCCGTTTTCATTCTAAAACGCTGCAGCTCCGTCTCAGTGTGGATGGGGAAAGACGGAGACATCTAAAAACGGAGGCGGGGCTGCAGACATTCGCCTCTCTGATTGGGGCTTTTCCTCAATATTAAGTAGCCTAACACACAGTTCAGTCCTGAATCTTCTCCGTGTAAGTTCAGACTTCGCAAGTTTGATCAAGGCTGCATCTCTTCTTCTCAGTTTGATATGGAAAACATACCGAGGACACGCGTCAATCTTCACAGGGAACAGTGTACTTTATAACTTCATTCACATCACCTTGGCTACGTTGTTTCACTTTCTCAACAATAAAATGTAAACTTGATATAAGGAACTGCCTATTTTTATTTTAATATTAACAACTAAACAGACAGCAGAAATGTTGAGGCGTCGTGCTGCATGAGCGTCATCTTCACTGTGTGCATATTTATAACAAAACGGAGCCGATAACAACTGCCTCCTTTCAATTTCAGTGAAAATACGAAACACACCCTCTCTTTTGCTGAATATCAGTTTTAATAATCGATAATGGCCATTATAAAAGTATAACATACAATAAGTTTATACATTATAGGAAATAAAGGCAAGCGATCAGTCAATATACAGAATGTAGGCTACGTGCTTACATTAATCATTAACTTATCTTTGCGCTCAGCCAAAACACGTTACCTGAGAACAAGTAATAGATTCCAGTGACCAAAGTCAGGGAATATGTCGTTAGATAAAGACAACAAGATGAATGAAATATCACGTTTAATAAATATAGTGAGATTAGATCCAGCGGGAGATGCTTGATGAGAAGTCCGACTAGCAGAGCTCTCATCTGGGTAGATGGGCTCCAGCGATTGCCAAAGTGTGTGTGTGTGGTCACGTGATGTGCGTTTTCAGCGTTTTGGTGTGGACGGAGAGCAGTTCAGAAACGCTGGGTAAAACGCGAGTGTGGACGCGGATCGTTTTCATTCTAAAACGCCGTTTTAAAACTAATACGCACTAGTGTAAACGGGGCCTTAGTCAACAGAACGTTCTATTTCTGCTTTCTCAAAACAGCAAGGTGCCAACGACGCAACGTAATACACCTTTTCAGACCAGCACACCCATGAGTCCACCAAGTGGTGCAAATTAATTCGCTATTTAAACAGCCTGGTGCAAAACTTAAATATTACCGTTGCGCTGGTCTGAAAACAGCAACAAATCACAGCATACATGCCTTGCGCCTTATTGTGCTGGGTGTATGATAGTGCTGTATTTCTTCATTCTGTGAATGTTTTTTCACAATATTTGTACGTAGACACATTTTTAAAGTGGTATGAGCAATTTGGAGGTTTTTGATTTGTAATTACCCTCTAATAATCATCTAAATATTTTTTTACATGTGGATTGCTGTAGCGAAGTCATTCTTTACACCTATGATGAATATACCCATTGCAAATTAAAAAAATAGCTCAATGATATCTATACAAAAATCCATTGCCAGGTTTAAAAACTTTAGAAATTTTAAGCTTTCAAATGATATATAGTTTGTCATGATTGATTTACGGTTAGACTATGATATTATGGTTTAAAATGTAAGAGAAAACGTTCCCATAGGTTAAAGGATGACAGTACTTTTCTTTGCTCTTCCTCCGTAAAAAATAAATAAATATAAATAAATAAATAAAATAAATAAATAAAAACAATGTATAATACACTACCTTACAAAAGTCTTGTCGCCTATCCAAATTTTAAGACCAGCAAAATAATAATTTGACTTCCAGTTGATTACTAGAATCAGAAGTGGCTTATATGAAAGACAAAGGCCTTTAGATTATGCTTATTCTACCAAAATAAAATATGATCATGCTTTGATTTTTAATAATTTAATTAGGACAGTAAGGTCTGACTTTGCTTAGATAAAAGTCTTGCCACTTAACAGAAATAATGTCCAGTATAGACTATACTACTCACATCAATGAGCTTGGACGACTGCATCCATACATCCCTGCAACGACTCAAAAACCTTATTAATAAAGTCATCTGGAATGGCAAAGAAAGCGTTCTTGCAGGACTCCCAGAGTTCATCAAGATTCTTTGGATTCATCTTCAATGCCCAATCAATGCTCAATAATGTTCACATCTGGTGACTGAGCTGGGCAATCCTGGAGCACCTTGATCTTCTTTGCTTTCAGAAACTTTAATATGGTATGAGAAGGAGCGCTATCCAGCTAAAGAATTTGCCCTCTTCTTTGGTTTGTAATATAAGGGGCCGCACAAATGTCTTGATACCTTAGGCTGTTGATGTTGTCATCCACTCTGCATATCTCTCGCATGCCCCCATACAGAATGTAACCCCAAACCATGATTTTTCCTTCACCAAACTTGACTGATTTCTATGAGATTATTGGGTCCATGCGGGTTCCAGTAGGTCTTCTGCAGTATTTGTGATGATTGGGATGCAGCTCAACAGATAATTCATCTACCTTCTGCCACTTTTCCAAATAATCAACTAGAGATCAAGTTATTACGTGTTGCTCTTACAAATGTGATCGATGACAGAACTTTTGTCAGGTAATGTATGTATTTAGACCTTTCCAACAATATATAGTTTGTCATAATTAGATTAGGATTTAATTGCAATATAGTGACACAAACTTAAGCTTGGCTTAAGTCAGTGGCTAATAAAGGGTTAACGTCTCAGTTGTGTTTTTATTTAAGCTTTTCTGTGATCAAGCCTAAAGCTTACACTTACCAAGAGCTCCATGAAGGTTCTGGAACAATCTGCACTTGCTGTCCAGAGTTATATTTATAGACTTCTGAAGAGGAAATGACAGGGTAGAAAACGTCAAAAAGCAGCATAAACACTTTTCAAATGTGTCATTACTGAAAGCTGTGAACTTGAATGTGCATTCTGTAAACAAGGCGCAATATCTTAAAGCGGAGCAATAAAGTTCTAGGAAACCACACTATGGTTGGCACCACTTAAAATATACACTATACCAAAAGAAGAGAGAGAAAAACGTACTCTTTTCTCTTTGTTGATGTAAATCTTTGTGTAAAACAGCTGGTCGCTGTCGCCGTCAGCTCCTGACCAGTCAGAAAGCATCTTTTTAAGGTTTGCTGCATAGCCGATAAAGCCTGCAAAAAAGGGAAAGCCTACGTTACAATCATAAAAAAAGAAAGCCTATAAACAGATACAAAACATGTAATTATATGGTTTAGATGGTGTAATTAAATGACTTACAGTTATCTTTTAATTTTTACTTGTGAAAACAGAGAAGGAGTGACTCTTCAGAGAGTATGTCTGACGTATTTGCAGCTGTTTGTGTTTCTGACATCAGACCAAAAATATGGAACATTCTGAACATTTCTCAGAGATCGTAGCATATGAAACTAAAAGTTTCAGACTTCCTGATTAGCATTTCTCAGTAAACTCTTACAAAAAATATATTCAGCCACCGAATTTTTCATATTTTAGTTATTCATTCGGTCATTTTCCTTCAGCTTAGCTTCTATTACAGAGGACGCCACAGCAGAATAAACCGCACACTATTGTATTCCAGCTAGACATGACATGATAACCGTTTTCAAGGTTTACTGCATTTTGGAAAAGTCAAGGTTTTAAAACCACCAAGATTTAACTTAAAGTAACTTATGTGTAAGATTTATATTTACATTTATTTACAAATCTTTGAAACAAATGAAAGCAGAATGATTGATTTAATGATATAATTAATTATATTATATTAGATTTAGGTTGTGACAACAGGTGGCTAAAATTCAATGTCTAGCCAGCATCTAATGACAACATTATTTTGATGCCCAGTAGCGACGGTGATTTTAAGTTGTGTTGGAAAGTGACCAAAATCCAACGTTGAGCCAACATCTTAAACCAAAGTCATATTGACGTCAAATATTGGCATTAATTCATTGGGTACGGCAACCAAAATTTAGGTCTGATAGACATCATAGTGGTAACAACCACACAACGTCAAGCTGTAACATCATTAGATATTAATATTTGGTTAATTTTAGGTTGGACATTGGGTTTTGATGTCAACTTGATTTTCAATTCCAAACAAAATGCAATGTCCATTTTGGGGTACAACGTCAATCTGATGTCATGTTGACGTCCTGTGCCTGCTGGAAAGTTCAAAAATATATGAAATGTTTCTCAAAATAAAATATATTGTATTCAAAGGGAAAAAAGTTTTTGTTTTTTACCCAGACGTTTAAAAGGAATATTTATTAGAGCAGTAATCACAATACCATGAAACTGTGATATTTTTATCCAAGGTTATCATACCGTCAGAATCTTAAACTGGCCCATGTCTAATTCCAGCATTTGTTTTGCGCAGCGGATGCCCTTCCAGCTGCAAACCAGAACTGGGAAACCCCCATACACACTCGTACACTACGAACAATTTAGTTTAATTCACTTATAGCGTATGTCTTTGGACTGTGGGGGAAACCGGAGCTCCAAAAATATATCATATAGTATTTTTGTTCATATTGATGGATCCCTGTGAGCACGGATTGAAAAAGAAAAACACCTTTCCTTTTTTTAGTATATCATTGTAAATAAACCCTTTTAATAGTAAATCTGCCCTTGTAAAACATACAGTATGGTGCATGGTTCATGTCAAGTTGAGATTATATAAGATTAAATATAAAATAAGTCGAATGCACATGAACACCTTTAAAGTTGTAAATTAACTGGAAGCACATTTTTCTAAGTTTTTTCTGTCTAAGTTTGGGTTCAGTTTGAAAACTTGCCAGAGATAACGAATGTGGTCTCTGTACTGACGCTGCATTTGTTTTCATGATTTTTTATTATTATTTAAATTGTTGCATATTTATAATTTTATTTTTATATAATACATTTTATTGAAATAAATCCTGGGTGGCACGGAGGCTGAATGGTTATCACTATAGCCTCACAGCAAGAAGGTCGCTGGTTCAAATGCTGGCTGGGTCAGTTGGCATTTCTGTGTGGAGTTTGCATGTTTCTTCCTGGTGCTCCGGTTTCCCCCACAGTCTAAAGACATGTGCTATAGGTGAATTGGGACAAACTAAATTGTCCGTAGTGTATGAGTGTGTGTGAATGATTGTGTGAGGTTACTGGGTGGCATCCGCTGCGTAAAAACATATGCTGGAATAGTTAACTGATTATTCCGCTGTGGCAACCTCTGAAATAAAAACTAAGCAGAATGGAAATGAATAATTGAAAGGAATGGAATTTGCCTCAATCGCGTCTTCTGCAAATATTTCAGTCCAAACATTTCAACTCAAGCTGAAAATTCACAAAACATCCCGTGAGTATCTAGAGCAAGTGACACGGTGCTCTGCATTTTGTGTAAACCTGGCATAATACTAACACTCTTTTATTATGTCTATCTTTGTAAATATTTTTAGATAAATAAATACTTTGATTTTCTAACAATAACAGTCCCTTGGAACTGTTCTCTGAAAACAACTACTGCATACAACATTCATTAATGCCTAGTTCAGACTGCGTGATTTTAGCCCCGATTTTGGCCCACCGACAGGTTTTGAGAAATCGCCGACAAATGCATGAAATCACAGGCAAATCGCTGCTCGTGCACGTGAGTGGCAATCACACAGTATGAACTATCAAAGACGCGATCTGAGAGAATCGCCGATGAGTCGCCGATGCCTGCGAGATATTTGGCGTGCTAAATATCTGGAGCTGTCGGCGATTCAAATCATCTTGTGTGAAATGAGTTTTAACTGAAAATAACATCAGCGATCGCCTACAGCCAATGAGAGAGCAGCTTTCACTTGTGTGTGCGTGTGTTTATACCTGCTGCAGGCCAGCGGGAGGCTGGGGGAGAAGTTAAAAGTGCTCTTTTTCGGTTTATTTAGACCCACGAAATGGAGGAAAAACTAGTGGAGGTTTGACAGGACTCAGGAGCAACTGTGTCTGTTTGACGTTTTATACAGAAAGAAATTAGTTTATTATCAACGTTGAGGAAATGGCTAATTCCCTTTTAACCCAGGTGAGCAAACATGTACATGTTCTACCCCATTAAAGGCTTCTTTCTCATTATTGTCACCATCCTGCAGTTTGTCTCCATTCCCCTAGAGGTCCCCGTGTTTCCCCTCTGTATTTGTTCTTCCTCATGTGTTCTTGTTTACTTAATTTAGATCACCTGTGACTTGTTCCAGCCAGTGTATTTAAGTTGTCACTTTGTCTGTGTTCCTCACTCGGTGTTTGAGTCATCTCTTGTGAACTTGCCTTGCGTTTCCCTTGATCTCCTGAGCTACGTCTAGTAAGAGTGTTTTATTTTCCTTGTTGCTGACTGCATTAATTATCTGTTTGTTTTCTCCCCTCGTGGAGTTTTCTTTACATGTTTATTATACTGTTAGAGTATTTTGTATACCTCATTCTGAGAAGAACCTAAGTTGTCTGTTTTGCTACCTCATTTTTGAGAAGAACCTAAGTTGATATTTTTTTTAATAAATCCTTGTTTTCTGGATTCCCTCTTGGAGTGTTTTCGTTTGGGTCCAACACAACTTCCTCTGTGGCTTAGTGGTATACACATCGGTTTCCACACCAGAGACCCGGGTTCAAGGCCCGGTCGTGACAGAAACACCGAGTCAGACATGGACCCAGAGGCACTCAGTACCAAAGATCTGTTGGCAGTGATTGGCAGTCATGAAGCTTCGTTCCAGCGTCATGAAGAGGTTCTCCGTCGTCAAGAGGAGGTGATGACAAAACACTCAGAGCTCCTTGCTGATGTCACGTCGTCCATTCGGCAACTCTTTCAAAGCCTTCCTGGGGTTTCTTCTCCTGTTTCTCCTGCTGCACCACCCCTAAGTACCAACAGTGCTCCAGTAGCTGCTGCAGAGCCCAGACTTCCACCCCCCAAGCCATTCTCAGGAGATCCTAGTTCCTGTCAGGGATTTCTCACCCAGTGCTCTCTCACTTTTGAGCTTCAGCCCTCAAGTTTTCCCACTGACCGCTCAAAGATCGCTTATATTATCACCCTTCTGACTGACAAGGCATTGTCTTGGGCCTCTGCGGCATGGGAGTCCCAGCCTAGTTATTGCCAGTCATACACAGCCTTTGAGAAGGAATTCAAGAAGGTGTTCAATCACCCAGTTAGTGGACAGGAGGCTTCCAAACGTCTCCTTACTCTCCGTCAAGGTCCTCGCAGCGCTGCAGACTTCGCCATTGAATTTCGAACTATTGCAGCAGGTAGTGGATGGAATGACGAGGCCTTAAGAGTCTGCTTTCTGGGTGGATTAGCTGAATCCATTCAAGATGAGATGGCCACCCGGGAACCAGCCAAAGACCTAGAATCCCTTATTGATATGGCCATTCGCCTTGATATTCGCTTGAGAGAACGGAGAATGACTCGAGGCAGAGCATCCCAGTCCCAAACTCCTGTTCACAAACCTGCATCTCCAGTTCATGCTCCACCAGTCAGACTTCCCCCAGTCAATGAACAAGCTCCCGAGCCTCCAGAAGATATGCAGCTAGGTCGTTCCAGACTCTCTCCCAGTGAAAGGGACAGACGGATGAGGGAGCGACGATGCCTTTACTGTGGTATGTCTGGTCATTTTCGATCCACTTGTCCAGAACTGTCGGGAAACGAGGGTCCCCACCGAGTTACAGGAGGACTGTGATGGGGAAAATAAGAGTTCCTCCTGCCAACACCGTTCTAGCTCTCAAAGCTTTTTTGTCCTGGGAGAGTCATCAGTTCCCGGTCCAGGCAATGATCGATTCAGGGGCCGCAGGTAATTTCATAGATCTCTCCTTGGCCAAGAAACTTAAGATTCCTACCCACCTTCTCCCTCATCCCCAGTCAGTAACTGCTTTGGATGGTAGACCCCTTGAACCCGGCAAAGTAACTGAGGCCACTCAGTCCCTGAAGCTTACCATTGCTAAACACCAGCAGGAGGAGACTTTCTACCTTATTGACTCTCCCGAGTATCCGGTCATTCTAGGTCATCCCTGGTTGCACAGACATAATCCCCATATCAACTGGTCTACTGGTTCCATTCTAGATTGGAGTCCTTCATGTCACTTCACCTGTTTTACCCAGAGCCTCTCTGCCCCTCATCCCGAGCCTCAAGATTCTGTAGATCTGTCTCAAGTTCCCGCTGTCTATCATAAGTTTAGGGCAGTATTCAGTAAGTCTCGAGCCACCTCTTTACCACCTCACCGCCCATACGACTGTGCAATTGACCTTCTCCCCGGTTCCTCCCCTCCTAGAGGCAGAGTCTTCTCCCTATCTCCCCCTGAACAGGCTGCTATGAATGCTTACATCCAAGAGTCCCTGGCAACTGGCATCATCCGAGCCTCCACTTCCCCTGCTGGTGCTGGCTTTTTCTTTGTGGGGAAGAAGGATGGGGGGCTTAGGCCTTGTATCGATTACCGAGGTCTTAACAAGATAACCATTCGGAATCGATATCCCCTGCCTCTTATGGCTACTGCCTTTGAGCTGCTGCAGGGAGCTTCCATTTTTACCAAGCTCGACCTTCGCAATGCCTACCATCTGGTGCGGATACGGCAAGGAGATGAATGGAAGACTGCTTTTAACACCCCCACAGGCCACTATGAATACCTAGTGATGCCTTTCGGTCTTACCAATGCCCCTGCCGTGTTCCAGGCACTTATCAACGACGTCCTCCGAGACATGTTAAATATATTTGTATTCGTTTATCTGGACGATATACTTATATTTTCCAAGTCCATGGAGGAGCACGAGGGCCATGTCAGCAGGGTTCTCCAAAGACTCCTTGAAAATCATCTCTTTGTCAAGCCAGAAAAATGTGAGTTTCATGTTTCCCTGACTAAGTTTCTTGGGTACATTGTCACCCCTGGTCACCTGGAGATGGACCCTAGTAAGATTAAAGCTGTTCTCAACTGGCCTATTCCAACCACAGTAAAAGAGGTGCAACGGTTTGTGGGCTTTGCAAACTTTTACAGAAAGTTTATCAGGAATTTCAGCTCAGTTGTGGCTCCCTTGACAGCACTGACAAAGGGAGGAGGAGTCAAGATTGAATGGGGCCCTAAAGCAGCGGCTGCCTTCCAGGATCTCAAGGATCGATTCACCTCAGCTCCCATACTCTCTATCCCTAATCCAGACATACCTTTTATGGTAGAGGTGGATGCCTCAGATGTGGGTGTAGGAGCCATTTTATCACAGAGGAATGAGGATGGAAAACTACACCCCTGTGCTTTCATGTCACGTCGCCTGTCTAATGCTGAGCGCAACTACCACGTGGGGGACCGAGAGCTGCTTGCTGTTAAGTTGGCCTTGGAAGAATGGCGCCATTGGCTTGAGGGCGCTCGACATCCTTTCCAGGTACTTACAGACCATAAGAACCTAGAATATCTCCAGCAGGCCAAGCAACTGAACCCTCGGCAGGCTCGATGGTCTCTGTTTTTCAACAGATTTCAGTTCATCCTGACTTATAGACCCGGTTCCAAGAACCTTAAGCCTGATGCCTTGTCCCGAGCCTACTCTCCAGAGACACATGAAAAACCTGTTTCTTCTATTATTCCTAGTTCAAGGATTGTTGCCCCCCTCAGATGGGATCTGGAACAAGTGGTCCGTAAGGCTCAAACCAAAGAACCTGATCCAGGGAATGGACCGTTGGGGGCTCTATATGTCCCTCGAGCAGTGCGAGCTCAGGTCTTGCAGTGGGGTCATGAGTCTGTATTGACCTGCCACCCAGGTAGTTCCCGTACTTTAGAATTCCTCCGACGTCGCTTTTGGTGGCCTTCCATAAAGGAAGATGTTAAAGGTTATGTGGAGGCCTGCCAAGTATGTTGTCAGGGAAAATCATCACACCAGCGACCTCAGGGACTGCTCCATCCCTTACCTGTTCCCCACAGGCCTTGGTCACACCTTTCCCTGGATTTCATTACAGGACTTCCACTCTCCCAGGGCAACACGGTCATATTGGTTGTGGTGGACCGATTTTCCAAGGCTGCCCGGTTCATTCCTCTGCCCAAGTTGCCATCGGCTAAAGAGACTGCTGAGCTCATAATAAGCCATGTTTTCAGAGTCTTTGGCATTCCCCAAGACATTGTTTCTGACCGAGGTCCACAATTTCTGTCCAGATTCTGGGGGGCTTTTTGCAGACTCTTCGGAACCACTGCCAGCCTATCATCCGGGTTCCATCCTGAGTCTAATGGTCAGACAGAACGAGTTAACCAAGATTTGGAAACCACTCTACGGTGCATGGCAGCCAATAACCCCACCACTTGGTCATCTTACATAATGTGGGCTGAATATGCCCACAACACCCTCAAGTCCTCAGCCACCGGACTTTCCCCTTTTGAATGCCAATTTGGTTATACCCCTCCATTGTTTCCTGAGAAAGAGGTCCAAGTGGGAGTTCCCTCAGCCCAGCACTTTGTTCGACGCTGTCGACGAACCTGGAGGAGAGCTAGAAGCGCTCTCCTTCGAACCTCCCTGAGATACCAACATCAGGCTAATCGCCGTCGTCGAAGGCCTCCTACTTTCCGGGTTGGCCAGAGAGTCTGGTTGGCCACTAAGAACCTTCCACTCCGGGTTGAGTCGAGAAAATTGTCCCAGAGGTTCATCGGGCCATTTAGAATAGCCAGGAAAGTTAACCCTGTTTCTTATCGTTTGTATCTTCCTCGTTCACTTAGAATTAATCCCACATTTCATGTCTCTTTATTAAAACCTGTCTTGTCTTCTCCCTTTGCCCCCCCTCGCAGACCCCCTCCACCTCCCAGGATCATTGACGGCCAGCCAGCCTACACGGTCCACCGGATACTGGACTCCAGGAGGGTCCAGAACTCACTTCAGTATCTGGTTGACTGGGAGGGCTACGGGCCAAAAGAGCGCTCCTGGATTCCTGCCAAAGACATCCTGGACCCTAGTTTAATCCGGGAGTTTCATACCCAGAGGCCAGGGTGTTCTGGTAGGAACGTCAGGAGCCGTTCCTAAAGGAGGGGGTCCTGTCACCATCCTGCAGTTTGTCTCCATTCCCCTAGAGGTCCCCGTGTTTCCCCTCTGTATTTGTTCTTCCTCATGTGTTCTTGTTTACTTAATTTAGATCACCTGTGACTTGTTCCAGCCAGTGTATTTAAGTTGTCACTTTGTCTGTGTTCCTCACTCGGTGTTTGAGTCATCTCTTGTGAACTTGCCTTGCGTTTCCCTTGATCTCCTGAGCTACGTCTAGTAAGAGTGTTTTATTTTCCTTGTTGCTGACTGCATTAATTATCTGTTTGTTTTCTCCCCTCGTGGAGTTTTCTTTACATGTTTATTATACTGTTAGAGTATTTTGTATACCTCATTCTGAGAAGAACCTAAGTTGTCTGTTTTGCTACCTCATTTTTGAGAAGAACCTAAGTTGATATTTTTTTTAATAAATCCTTGTTTTCTGGATTCCCTCTTGGAGTGTTTTCGTTTGGGTCCAACACAACTTCCTCTGTGGCTTAGTGGTATACACATCGGTTTCCACACCAGAGACCCGGGTTCAAGGCCCGGTCGTGACAATTATGTAGTTAATAACAAAAGATATACGACGTGTTTTTGGCTGTGAGACGTAGTTTGGATGAACTTGTCGGCGATTTTTCCTATAGTAAAGTCATGCAATGTGAAAGTCCCTGTGGCCGATCCATCTTGCAGTGTAAACAAAGCAGCGACGAAACGCCAGCCCAGATAGTCATGCAGTGTGAAAACATCTGTGACACGACTACTTTGAAAATCATGCAGTCTGAACTCGGCATAACGCTCATTTAAGTATAAATAAAACATCTATCCACATGCGTCTGGTCTGATGCACGACAATCACCTTTTCCTGGTCACACTTATGGTTACACTTTAGCAAAAATTCACCACATTTACTTCTGGCGTATTACCTGCCTATTGATTAGATTGATGGCACTTATAAAGTATGATCTTATTTTGCATCCCCAGTCTTACCCAATACCAAACCCAACTACTACATACTAACTATTAATAAGCAGCTTAAATAAACTAAATAAACAAGTCCCTTTATTTATCAGGGAATGAACAGCCTACTTATCCAGCACATGTTTTACTCAGCGGATGCCCTTCCAGCTGCAACTAAGTACTGGGAAACACCCATACACTCTCATTCTCACACACACACACACACATATATACTATGGTCAAGTTAGCTTAATCAATTCACCTATAGCGCATGTCTTAGGACTTTAAGGAAAACTGGAGCAAACGGAGGAAACTCCGGAAAAATAAAGTGTGACCAAAAGTATTGCATTTACCAGTATTTTTGTAGAAAACTCCTCCATCTGATGGGATTTAAATTAATCCGGCATTATAATTACGACTACGTAAATGTAATGTAAATGTACTAAAAAAAATTTAATGCATCAATACATCCCACCGTGAGGTTTATGTATAGACCGTTTTGATGGATGTAAAACAATAACAGTGGTCCTAATGTATTGCCTGTATTTTATTTTTAATTTCCCTAGCTTACAAGAATCCAATAAGGTCCACATATTGATAAATGATGCTATGGGAGCTTTATTAACATTAAGATATGGTTAAATTGCCTCTTGCTACGGTTATGAAATAGTTTGGCAACAAGCAGGAAATGTGGGCCATTGATATCGCCACGTTAAAATGCATAACATTTAATGTGAATGCAAAACGTTCAACGGTCAACAAAAAATGCTGAAAAAGAAAGAGAGAAATACTCGCCTCCTGCTCCAAGAAACCTCTTCCCTTCCCTGACATGAGGATGTTTGTCCTCTAGGTGACGGTCCGGCCAGATCAGAGTCTCGGCGGAGAACACTACTTTGTGTTTGGCCTGCTGAAACTTCTTCAGCAGCTCTTTGGGACCAGACGAAAAAATCACGTCATAGCTGTGGAAAGACATAAACAAACGTTAATAATCAACTCTTATGATTGAAAGAGCACACACAATAGCCCCTTTCACACAGTGATACCGGTAAGAATATGGAAAATTTCCGGAACGACTTTACCGGTAAATTCAAAAAAGTGCTGTTCACACAGGCGAGGACGTTACGGAATTTTTCCGGAAAAGAGCATTCACACATCCATTCCAAAATACCGTTAAATTCTGACATCATTAACCAGAAATGACCTCTAAACGGCTGCCCTTGTGTTTGTAAACATTTGACTACAGCACAAACTCTTTGGATGGATCAGTACTGTGAACAACTTCGATGAAAACATATCGAGAAACACTTTCGCATGTCGAGATGTACATGATATGTGTGTGTGCCCATGGGCTGTTTCATGGGCACACGCAAAGCTTGAAGGTAAACAAACAACGGCTTATCATAAGCATCTTATCGATAATTAATTACACGGTTGGCATTAAGATGAACATATAAACGTGATCTGACTAATTTCTAGCAGCTAAATGTGTCTGGAAAAATATTCTAAGGCTTTTATTCTCAAAAACCGCGCGGATGTGAATGCGTCTGAATGTTCTGATTGGCTAAAGCAGACATCTTACGTCAGCACATTCTAGACGTGCACGCGCTCTTTCCGGCAATCTTCCTTCTGCATTCACACAGCGCAGCATTCCGGCAAATTACCAGTAATGTTACAACTTCTCTTTCCGGAAAATAGCCCGAACTAATTTACCGGTATTTTCAAAAAGGACCTGTTCACACATACAACCTTTCCGGAAAATTGCCGGTAATTTTCCGGAAAGGTCTGTGTGTGTGAAAGGGGCTAATATCAGTATTATTAGCCCCTTTTGAATTTTTTTTTTTTTTTTTTTTTACCAAATGATGTTTAACAGAGCAAGGAAATTTTCACAGTATGTCTGATAATATTTTTTCTTCTGGAGAAAGTATTTTTTGTTTTATTTTGGCTAGATTAAAAGCAGTTTTTTTTTTTAATATATTTTAAGGTCAAAATTATAAGCTATATTTTTTTGACTGTCTACAGAAAAAAACATTGTTATACAACAACTTGCCTAATTACCCAAAACTGCCTAATTAACCTAGTTAAGCCTTTAAATGTCACTTTAAGCTATAGAGAAGTGTTTTGAAAATATCTAGTAAAATATTATTTACTGTCATCATGACAAAGATAAAATAAATTAAAACTATAATGTTTAGAAATGTGTTGAAAAAATCTTCTCTCTGTTAAACAGAAATTGGGGAAAAAATAAGCAGGGGGCTAATAATTCTGACTTCAACTGTATGTATTTAGTTATGATGGACATAACTACCTATCCACAAAAAGAATGACTTTTTTCTCTTCCTGGATGTCCTCCAGTGCAGATTTCAGCAGGCGCACTTTCTGT
Organism: Danio rerio; assembly: GCF_052040795.2. Taxonomy (NCBI): domain Eukaryota; kingdom Metazoa; phylum Chordata; class Actinopteri; order Cypriniformes; family Danionidae; genus Danio; species Danio rerio. Next base: position 55,236,993 of record NC_141028.1, on the reverse strand, counting down.
CCTCCACCTGGAGCTGTCATGTAATCTCCACCTCTCCATGTTTCACCTCGTCCGAGAACCTAATAAAACACCACAGGAATGTCAAGCATCAGTTTGCAGTTTATAGACCGGAAACTGCAATTTAAAAGGTGCATCTCACATTTTTTTTTTTGTGTAATTAATTTAATTCATCTTTATTTCTATAGCGCTTTTACAATGTAGATTGTGTCAAAGCAGCTTAACATAAAAGTTCTAGTCAATTAAAACTGTGTTAGTCCAGTTTTCAGAGTTTAGTTCAGTTCAGTTTAAATTTAACTGCTGAAAGTCCAAACACTGAAGAGCAAATCCATCAATAAGTAGCTCCACGAGTCCCAAAGTAAGCAAGCCAGTGGTGACAGTGCCGAGAAACAAAACTTTACCAGTTGACGAACTGACCTCGAAAGAAACCAGGATCAGTTGGGCATGACCATTTCTCCTCAGGCCAAACTTCTTAATAAAAAACTACAATACTATTTCAAAGATACTTGATCATCTTGGTGATATTTGATGTAATGAATTTTATTAAACAAAATAACTGTGATTGGATGATAATGGATTATTACTGTAAATGACTAAATGACTACTTTTAAACTAAAAGTAGGAGTAGTTAATCATCTCCGAATTAATAGTATAATTATAATCATTACTAAATAAATAGCTCAAAGATAAAAATGAGATTTCGAGCATCAAAAAAATGTATAATTATTAATATACGTTGGAATGTGTCCTGATTAATGTGCCTCTTAAGAACGAAAATGTAATTCAGAGTAACAATATGCCATAAAAACAAATTGTCAGGCATATTAACAACAAAAATCACTTGGTAACATATTAGACTCTTTTTTCCTTAAAAGAAATAAGGAGTAATTTATTGTGGTTTTAAATTGTTATACTTTGTTAGTTTCTTTATTCCTTCAAACAACTAGATTCAGCCCACTTGTCAACCTAAAAAAGTTGAATTTCATAATAAATCTTAGGATTTTTCCATAGTCACTGAGTAATTTGCCTTGGGTAAAGAGACATTAACCCTATCAAAGGAAATGTTATAGGCTATTAAACCTAATGTAATTCCCTTTAGATCAGTGGTTCTCAAAGTGGAGGTTGTGTCCCCCCAAGGGGTCGCGGGACAATAAAGTGGGGTCGTCTAGTGATTTGCAAAAATCTATTTATTTTTATTAAACCATAAGAATTACCTATAAGAATTACCAAAATTTATTCATAACCTACTGAAAAGAAAAAAGAGTAATTTATAGTTACTCTATACTACTGTATATAGTTACTATAATAGCTTATAGTTACTACTTTTATTGGATTGTGACCCCTGGGGTAATTACATAATATTAAAGACACAGCAATAGCGTCAGACGCAGGAGATTGATTTTATAACACCAGGTTAAACTTTCTGGCACATTTACAACACTCACATACATAAAAAAAATGTACGAAAAATAGTGTGCACCATTGCATGCAAGGATTCTGTATTTATAACCACCTCAGAGGATATTGGGGGTCGCGAGTCACAGGCATTGTTATTTTGGGGGTCGCGGGCTGAAAAGTTTGGGAACCCCTGCTTAAATTAAAACTTACTAGCTTTTGTACATTTTCAATGTAAAAGGTTTACCAAAAATGTCAGAGACACATATTTTAAATGGATAGTTCACCTAAAAATGAAAACCGACTCACTCTAGGTGATTGCAAACATTTATGCGCTTCTTTATTCTGTTAAAAACAAAAATAGACATTTTGTAGAATGTTGGAAACAAGTCACTGACTTCCATAATAGCAAGAAAAAACACTATGGAGCTCAAATGGTTTCAGTTTCGGCATGGTGGCTTAGTGGTTAGCACTGTCGCCTCACAACAAGAAGGTCTCTGGTTTAAGTCCTGACTGGACCATTTGGCATTTCTTTGAGGAGTTTGCATGTTCTCTTTGTGTTGGTTTCCTCGGGGTGCTCCAATTTCCCCCACAGTCCAAAAACAAAAGCTATAGGTGAATTGAATAAACTAAATTGTCCGTAATGTATGAGTGTGTGTGGATGAGGGTGTATGGATGTTTTCCAGTACTGGTTTGCAGCTGGAAGAGCATCCGCTGCGTAAAACATAAGCTGGAAATGGGCATAGGTCAATTGGATGAACTTAATAGACCATAGTGTGTGAATGTGAGTGTGACTTGCTGTTTCCCAGTGCTGGAGAGCATTCGCTGCATAAAACATAGGCTGAAGGTGGTTCATTCTGCTGTGATGACCCCTTATAAATAAGGAACTAAGCCGAGGAAAAATTAATGAATGAATTGTTTCAGTATTCTTAAAAATATCTTCTTTTCAGATTAGTAGAGGAGATAAATCCAAAAAAAAACAAGTAGAGGATGAATACTAAATAATGAATTTACTAATTGCATTTTTTTTGTGTGAATTATTATCCCTTTACAATTCCACTAATACATAATGGTTAATTCATTATTAACTTGCTAAAAAGAGAGCAAAAGTCCCGCACCTTGATGGTGTAATTGAAGTGTTTAGCAGATCTCAAAAACCGTCTGAACCCATCAGTCTCCTGCGTGGCTACAGTGAGCACCAGAAGATCTCCTGAAAACACACAAAACAGTGTTAATATTATAGAAAGACAAACGTCAAACTTCTCCACAGCTGCTCAGCTCCTCTGCCTACGTGCTGGAAGAGCTCATCCCAATGGGTTGCGATCCCACATCCCACTCCTATCATCTGAGGATCCGACAGGAACTCCGTGCACATCTGGAATATTCGCTTACTCTCACAGCACGTAAACCTGATGGTTATATAATGAAATAACGAAACAAATAAATCTGCGTCGATTGTGAATCATTTATGCGAAGATGTTTTCTGTCATATAGTCTTTTTTCCTCTTTTTTAGCAGTGCCATCAACCCGCATTCCTGACAACCTGAACAATATCTGGCAAGAACTAACGCGTAGGTACGATGTAACAATTGTCTCGTTGTCCTCACATGGTGCATGTTCACTTCGAATTTCACAGGTTTTGTCGCTTTTTTAAAAGTTTAAGACTTTTTTGTTGTGTTAAGCGTAATTTTGTTGTCGTTTGTCAACATTAACCGTGAAGAGACCCGCACTGATTTCTCCACGTCAGCGGCGTGAGTTTGTGTCCATTTAACGACTTGCTAACTTTACCTAGCGCCCCGTGTTTGCAACGATTAAGCAGTGAATTACATTAAAACTGCAGCAGCGACTTTACAATATCGCGAACAGAAAGTGGTGCGGTTTACCTAAAACTGTGATAACCAAAATCAAAGCCTTACCCTCGGGGATCGAGCCCTGCTGATTACAGTGCAGCGGGGGAAAAGACGCAAACAAACACGCGAGAAAAGCCAGAACTCCTCTCATATTCGGACCCGTTATTCTTCAGAGCTGTTTACAGTAACGGCGACTGATGAAATAAGGCCTTTCCTCGAGAGAAAGTTAGTTATACATTCCAGTTCAAGCACAGCCTGCCCACTTCTGCTTTTCCCCACCCCTGCATGCCTGACCACACGTAGCCCACAGAAAGAGACAGTTTTACAAGATTCAGTCTATAAATTCATCACAGAACTTATGGGTTTGTTTGTTTTGTTTTCTTACGTTTATTTGTCCGAGAGAAATAAACATTTACACCATCATTTTCATTTATTTTTTTCATGTTGTGTCCCTAAAAATGTAACAGCTAAAATCTGCTGGGTTGGGAAAAGTAACGAGCAATTCCAGCGTTATGGATGTGACATTTGCAGTAGAAACTCAACATATAAAATTACATAGTAAGTATATGTTAACATTATGTTGAAACATCTGTTTATATTTTGCAGAACAACTGACCACAGAGTTAAGGGACCAGAAAATATCAATCTGTAAACATGTTTTATACTTTAAATGAGGAAAATAAACAGGCGTTATGGATGTGACAAAAAAGTCTGCAGGTTAACAGTCTACATCATGCTTTGTAGAAATTCTGTAAAATAAACTGTGCAACCCAAAAGAAGCAATGATAATCAAAAGAAGAAGAGTTGGCTCACTATAAAACAAAAATGATTGATTTTATTTCATTTCATGTTGTCACATTTATGAGGAAAAAGCTTTGTTATGGATGTGACATCTCTCTGTTATGGATGTGAAATTGCCACTTGAGTGTTTTGGTAGATCAAATAGAATACAGATGAATTTTTGAATATTTTTTTTAAAGTACTGTAAAATACTTGCTTACACACACACACACACACACAAAAACATAAACTGTTTCCGTATTTTGGTGAAAACTTAATTTTTTTTCATGGCAAGTTTGACATTTGGACATTCTAGCAGAAATGTACATTATCTATTTCCATGAAGTAAAAACATTAATACAGTGAATAATAAGTATTTAATTCCAAATATTTCTAAAATACACTGATGGTTGACTTCTGCGAGTTGTTCTGTAAAGGAATATGTCATTAATTTTTTTCTCTGATTTTTATCTTTAATAAAAACACTTTACAAATGTACAAACCCTGTCATTGTCCTTGCCCTCAGCCCAAGTGAATCTATAGCTTTAATAGTTTTGTTGTGCTAAAAAACTGTTATTTAGGGAGGAAAAAAAACTTCAGAACTAGATGTTTAAGTTGTTATCATTCACATCAATTAATTAAAAACATGAAATTATAAATACATTCTCCAAATTAATACAACAAATTAGGCATGGGACGGTAGCTGTTTTCAAGATATACTGCAGTTTGAAAAAGTCAAGGTTTTAAAACCTCCAAAATCTTCTGCTATACCGTTCCTACAGTATATGTAAGGTTTTTTTATGTTTTTTATGTTTTGTTTTAAGCTTTTTAGAACAGTAAAAGATATCAAAGATGCCATTTTAAATTGTAATGCAATCTGTGTTTTGGAAACTAATGAAGACAACAGAAGTCAATGATTCATTAGAATTACTTAGCCTGAGATGATTACTGCTCCAAAATATTAGAAAAGTTTCTTAAAATTAAATATTTTGTGTTCAAAGTGGAAAAAAAGGTTTTGTGTTTGACCCAGACATTTAAAAAGAATATAATTTAGAGTAATCCCAATACCGTGAAACCATGATATTGTTTATCCAAGGTTATCATCCCGTCAGAATCTTATACCAACCTATGCCTACTACAAATATATAATACAAATAAATTTACAATTGTCCTCTTGTTTCTGTTATACATCTTTAACTCTGAGAAAGTGGCATCATTTGATGAAGGAGAAGCTAACAGTGATCAAGGATGCGTTCTTTCATTGAATGGTATGATTTTTTAAGGACGACAAGCGTCTGTCAGGCCCTGTCACATTTTTTTATAATTGAAAATGTACGTTTCTGGTAGAATGTCCCATATATTACAATCTTAGTCACCTAAAAGGTAACTAAATGTGTTACTTGGTTAATTTAAAAAAGGAAAGTAATGTGAAAGTTGTGTTATGTTTGCGTAATTTTGTTAAAAGATTAAGGTAGGCTTAACATTTTTATATTTTTACCTATTCTGATCCTAACCCAACAGTGAGGTCAAATATGGACAAATCCAACAGCTGTTTTTTTTATTTATTTTTTATTTAACTTGTTAAAAGATCCATGCAGTTTTAACCCACCTCTTGGGTTTGATAATAGTTGGCTCAGTGTTGGGTTAATGCATTTTTAAGGATTAAACAACTGAACCTGAAACACCTTATTATGTTATGGGAAAGTTATTTTTGAATGTAATGCATTAAAATGTTGAGTTACTCCCTCGATAAGTAACTAGTTGCAATACTTAGTTGTTTTTTACAGTAAGTAATGCATTACGTTACTTTTGGGTTACTTTTGCATTACTTTTTCAGACCTGGCTGAGCTTGATGTCTTTCAGAACTTGTTTTTTTTTTTCTCTTTCTTTTATTAATAGAGGAGCTCTGCAATTAACAAAATACTTTGTAACTGACACACTTTACCTTCAAAAAACACATCAAAATTTATTTTCTGATAATGTTATCTGAGAACTTCCTTACCCCAGAGCTATGCATGCTGTAAATATAGATTATTTTGTTTATTAGATCAATTGTTATTAAAGTTTAAAGCATTTTGTTTGCTACTTTTGTACTATTTGTCTTAAGTAAAATCATTGTCCATTATTTAGACAATCCCCTTTTCCTTTTCTTCGATGTGTTCAAAATAATGAACACAATCTCTCATTGACTGCATGATTAATTGTGAGAACTTTAATTTTAATGCAGCAATTACTTTTTAAAATCTAATTAATTAAAGTAAAAAGTAACTCATGTTACATTTTTAAAAAGGAACTCAATTATTATTGCTTATTTTTTAAGTAATGCGTTTAACTTTACTCGTTATGAGCAACTCATACAGTCCCCTACAGACCTTGAAATTAATATAAAAAATGAAAGCATTTTGTCACTTAAGTGTATAGATATAATAAAAAAATATATAATACAAAATGCTTATACTTTTGACTATTGTAAACCATTTTTATTGTTAAATTTTAACATTAACAACATTGGTACAAAAAGATATATATATATATATATATATATATATATATATATATATATATATATATATATATATATATATATAGTCGGTACGGAATAACATTCAGACCCCTTTACATTTTTCACTCTTTGTTATATTGCAGCCATTTGCTGAAATCATTTAAGTTTCATATTTCCCAAATGATGTTTAACAGAGCAAGGAAATTTTCACAGTATGTCTGATAATATTTTTTCTTCTGGAGTAAGTCTTATTTGTTTTATTTCGGCTAGAATAAAAGCGGTTTGTAATTTTTTATGAACTATTTTAAGGTCAAAATTTTATCCCCTTAAAGCCATTTTTTTCGATAGTCTACAGAACAAACCATCGTTAAACAATAACTTGCCAAAATACCCTAACCATAGTTAACCTAATTACAGTATGTCTGATAAAATTTTTTCTTCTGGAGAAAGTCTTATTTGTTTTATTTCGGCTAGAATAAAAGCAGTTTAATTTTTTTTTAAAAACCATTTTAGGGACAAAATTATTAGCCCCTTTAAGCTATATATTTTTTCAACTGTCTATAGAACAAACCAATGTTTTACAATAACTTGCCAAATTATCCTAACCTGCCTAGTTAACCTAATTAACCTAGTTAAGCCTTTAAATGTCACTTTAAGCTAAACACTAGTATCTTCAAAAATATCTAGTAAAATATTATGTACTGGGGCGACGCGGTGGCGCATTAGGTAGTGCTGTCGCCTCACAGCAACAAGGTCGCTGGTTTGAGCCCTGGCTTGACTTTTCTTTGTGGAGTTTGCATGTTCTCCCCACGTTTGCGTGTGTTTCCTCCGGGTGCTCCGGTTTCACCCACATGTCCAAAGACATGTGGTTCAGGTGAATTGGGTAGACTAAATTGTTCGTAGTGTATGTGTGTGAATGAGTATGTGTGGAGAGATGGGTTGCAGGTGGAAGGGCATCCGCTGCATAAAACATATGCTGGATAAGTTGGCGGTTCATTTGTGCTTGATTTTAAACATAACTTTATTCTTTCATAAGTTATTTACAAGCCCCCTCACATATACTAATGTGCCACAAACAGGACGTTATTTTCACCAACCATTCCCGTTTTATTAGGTTTTTGCATCTAAACTCTTCAAATATGAAAATATACTTATTTTTAAAATACTATTTTTTATCATAATTTTCTTTGGGGAATCTGTTAAAACTTGGTTTAAATTAAAAACTGAAGCCTATAGGCAAATGACAAACTGGCCAGCGCATTCAACCTTCTTCAGTGAGAATTTATCCATTTGAATAATAAGATAAATTCAAACATAATAATAATAATAATCCAACTTTTGGTCTTTCAAACCACCTGACCCCCCTTGGCTACGCGCATGACTATTTAATTTAACTTAATACATTTTAAGAAGAGAGGATTACTTAATAATACATTCAATAGCAGATAAATAATAAATAGCAATATATATATATATATATATATATATATATATATATATATATATATATATATATATATATATATATATATATATATATATATATATAGATATATATATAATAAAAGTAGAACAATAAATGAATAAACTAAATAAAGAAAAAAGACATTAAAATAAACAAACACAAGGGGGTTAAACTACATGACACCGATTAAACATTAATTTCTGGGATTTAGAATTTCTCATATAAAGCCTTCTCATTAAAGCCTGAATATTTTTTAAAAAGCAGAGAATTAATAAAGAAAGTTTTAACCACAGATGTGTGGAACATTGCCGCATTTCCTATTTAAAATTCTATATAATTCTATCTATAATACTATAACCCAAATAGGCTAAACATGTATCTAAAATCCTGCTATCTAACGTTATATTTGCTTTTGTTAAAATGTATTTACATTTAGCGTGCATTAAAAAATTTATTTACATTGCTAATGTCATATGTAAAACGTCCACTCTATAAAAAGAAGGGCAGTTGTCATCACTACTGCCGTAAAGCGGTTTAGAAGTTGCCTTACCAGTTTAATATGCTGTTTCAGCATCAGTTTTGTCTTCCAATCGTATGCCACAGTGAACTAAGACAGGCAGCAACGGCTGTTCTCAGAACAGCGTTTTGAAACACTACGACACATCTCAAACTCCGACACTTCCTGTATGTTTACGGCAGCCTGATTTCCTTCCACAAACAGATGTCAGCTGGCTGAGAGATGACATGTTCATGCTGAAAATACAGCAAACAATCAACGACGAACTAAAGTCTGGCAGGCACACATGATTACGTGATGTAAACATCGCTCCGATGTACCAAAATAAGTCCCGGAGCGAGCGCGAAATGGGTGAGCTCAAATGTGTTGACCTGTCAGCTGACTAGCCTGATAACAGCAACTGGGAAATACACGCAAACTCTCGTGTAACTAATGCTTGGAGTTGTGTTGTGGCATGTTTTAACGCGAGTATGTTTGCTTCTTGAATGATGCAGAAAGGTTTATCCACCATTCTGTGAGTGAATGACTTTATTGACGCGCGCGCGCGTGCGTGTTGTTCTTCAAGTTAAGCTTGATTTGTCATTAACGTTACAGCTATGAGAGCTGCAAGAGCTGACTGCCACTCCCAGCTTTTACTGCTGTCAGGAAGCCACTGATGCCCTACATACTACATAGCCTCCACTAAAGAAAGAAACACACTAGTGGTTTATGTTTAATCCACCAAAGAGCATTTGGAGCAAACGACAAATCATGTGGCTTCAGCAGAGATTAAAGGGGCTGCCCAGTTTGCTCTCCAGCAGCTGGGCCCGTCGTGTTTTGGTTGGACTACTGGTTTTCCTCATTTTCTACTACTGGTTCCTAAGTTCAGATGGCTTGCTGAAGCTGTTCAGCATGTCCAGGGAGCCCGGGGGGGCTGCGGGGGTGTGTTTGCAGACTGATCTTCACAGGTGGGTGTCTATGGCGGACCGAGGGGATGGAGTAGTTCACACCCCTCAAACCAAAGAATCTGGAACATTTGTGGTCGGCAATGGACATTTTCTAGTGGATGTGGATTCCAATAAACTTTGGGTTGCTTCATCTACGCAGCCTGGATCTGCACCGGTTCACCAAACCGACTACAGCCCGATTGCGCGGTTGCAGGTGCCAGGAACGCGCTCCGAAGCGCAAGCCATGATGCTGTGGTATAGAAAAGGCTCAGTTCTTTCCTCTCGGTGCTTCCAGACAGCCAAATCTCAGTCTTCTCGTGACTGCATTGTCATACGAGAGGAGTTCATTGCGCACCGCAGCCGACACAATGTTCATCTCCAGAGAATCCTCATATCAAACCCTACAGATCACATGGTTTCCGTTGACATGTCCTTGGAGTCTCTTTCATTTAGGAGCAAAATGGAGAAGATGGACGATAAAGAGTTTGCGGTGTCCTCCGGAAGGGTGCTCACTGAAAAGAAGGACACCGTGTTGGTGGTGGTGGCCACGAATAGAATAAGCAACAAGATTCAGGTTCCTTCTAAATCCGAGTACTCGGCAAACCTGGTGAGCGTGATTCACACTTCAGAGCCCACTGAGGGCGGGAAACTGGACGACACCTTGGATAAACTCAGAGACAGAGTCCGAAAAGAAATGGTGGATGTCCTCCGGGTTGATGTTGAAGAATTGATGCAGGAGCATCAGCAAGCGTGGGTGGATCTCTTCATATCTGGTACGTTGATTGAGTCTGATAGTTTTTATTAATATAATGTTGTTATTATAATAATCAAAAACATTTCCATTATTGTATGATATATTGCACCAAAATATATCGTCACCTTAAAATAATAAGGTTCTATCTGACATTTTTGTCAAAATTGAGTTGACATATTATTAAAAGACAACTTATTTACATTATGGGATGTGTTTTTATAAGTTGTTTACATTTTAAGACTTTTTATTTAAAGGGCCATGAAACCCCCTCGTTTCAGCAGGGTGTTTTCACACCTCTACTTTGGAAAAAGTCAGAAAAGTGGGTGTGTCCAGCTCTGTTTAGGGGGGAGTGTCGGAGGAACTAAAGTGGGATGGTGTGGGATTGTCTATTTGGGAACGCTAGAGTTTCAGAGTCAAAACACACACACACACACACACACACACACGGGAGAAAGGGATGGTGTTTACATGGACATCTGTAGTCGAATTATTTGCCAAATTATTAAATGGTGGACTTTAACTGCAGTTTGGCTCTTTCATTTAGGGAATTCATTCATTCATTCATGAATATTTGATTCGAGGAACTGCTGTAAGCGTGTATTTTTCATGCAATGTTTGATCCCGTAAAAAAAAAAAAAAAAACCCTCCGCATTTCCCGGAAACTTAGATGCACACGGCAGGTAGCGTCAGAAAGCCGCGTGTGTTATTCCGGTCACTAAATGCGGTAAAAACCCTACACGAGGTTAAAGTTTGGTTGTGATGCTAACGTGTTTACACTCGGTGACTCGGTGCAATAGTTAACTTAGTTCGATACGAGCAAACTGAATAAACAAAGAGCACTGGTCGCTCACTTACCAAATCTGTAGAGACAGGACAATCACCAGTAACTAGAGCCGCGTCTTTATGAAGAGGAGACTACAAGCGAATCCAGATCTCAGCGTTTGGAGATGAGTACAGCTCTCAGGTAAACAATAAACCTCCTTAGACACGTAAGTTATTGTTGTCGAGCGTCGCGTACACTGTTAATCCACACGTGACGCCAGCTGCGCTCTCACAGAGAGAAAATGAAAACAAAACTTAACGGCAGCAAACTATAAAAGCAACACTTCACGCTTGTTTTGCCAACACAACGTGGCGTCTCTGTCGTGAAAACACTGTGACACTAATGAATATTAATGAAGTTGCACAATAGAGCGCGCTGATTGGTTTGAACCAAGCTTTACTCATGCATTAATGCAGCACACTGTAAGACGTAATAAGACTCACTCTGGCACAGACGCCCAGTCTGCACGCTGGAATACAACGCTATTATGTCATGACCGTGACGCAGCTTTAAAAATTAGTTTCAAACCGGAAGTACGAATTTGCTTGAAATAACGCAAAAACAACCAATTTACACTTTTTAGTGAAATATAGGTGTCTTAATAGTGTTTATAGCAGTGTGGGACACATATACGACTGTCAACAACTCAAAAAATGTGTTTTGGTGTTTCGTGACCCTTTAAAAAACAAAACGATTTATCTACAAAGTCAACCCTTAGCTTGACTCTTTAAGGTTCTTTCTGGGAGCCAATCAGTATTTTTAATGCACGCACGAGGACCAATCAGGATCAGCTTTCTTTGTCATTTTGCCGGACTGCTCCATTGTAAGATCAGAAAGACAAAATCACACAAAATCAGAGTCGGCTAAATAATGGCGCACCACACAAATTGAGATGTGCGTAAATGTGAGGATTTAGAAGCATTTTGTGACACTGAGATTAAATTTTAAATTTTACACTGTTAAAAAAAAGAAACGAAATAAAAAAAGATGTATATATTAAATGTGAAAGATTTTTATTTGTGTATATATAGTCAGTGAAACACTTTTCAGTGTTTATGAAACTCATTTCAAAGAGCTTAGAATGACCAAGAGGCGACACTCTAGTGTAATTTGGGAAACAGCCACTAGAGGGCGCGGTGGCCATTTTGGAATAAAAACTCCAATAGAACAACAGCATATTATAAGTCTGTAAAATAAATGATTAATAAGTGTTGTATTGTCGTCTTTTAGGTTGTATCTCAGCTTTAATACGCTTTTTAAATAGATAAATAAATAAACAAAGCAGCTGCGTGCCATCGCAAAAGTAATGAGATCCAATGGACGGCCGATCACTTTCACTCCAAAACGGCGGAATCCAGGGCTGTTGCTGGGCGCTGCTGTTGCGATGGAACGATCTATTGAGTGTCGCCTCTTGGTCATTCTAAGCTATTTGCTCATAGTCTGTTTTCTTTTAAAGTCTTTAAATGTAAGACTAAGCCTTGAAGGGCAAATGCATTATTTAATTCATGGGGCATATAATTCAATAAATATAGCATAAAATTCAATAAATATAATTCAATAATTCATATAAAGCATACAGTTTAAAAATGATGACCATATTAATTATATAAAATTAACATCTGCACTGGATAACATATTCAACAAAGCCTTGTATGTTAAATTTAAACAAGTAAAAATATTCATCCTAAAACATTAACTAAATGTTATAGACAGCAAAAAGGTTACTTTCTCAAGCATCAACATATTGTTACACCACCAAATTATATATTTTTTGATTGTACTTCTTGAAAAGTAATGCTTCAATGAATGATCTGCCAGATAGAACCTTATAATTCCAAGCGGAAAATGACTTTTCAGAGTTAGAAGGTTCTGTCTGCATTTACCGTGGTTTATTTTACTCCAATTTGCAAATGTAAGAAAGTTTTGATAATTTATATTGAGTACTTTTAGGGTCTCTGTCATGTTAATGTATGAAAGAGAACTGTTAAACACATATTATTAGTTATATGTAGGGCCAAATGGATTCTGCGGACGTTTTTTGCTATTTCTGCAGAGAATTTTGGTAAAAATCTGCGGGTTTCTGCGGAATTATTTTGGGAGTGTTATAACTAAAACATTAATACGTGAAATAAAAAATTAAATCTTTTTAACTTTAATGTTTAAAATGCAAATCCAATTAGATCCACTTTATTTGGTAAACAAAGCAACTCTCTCATATAATATATCTATTAAATAGCAGAAAATATTACTTTACAAACTGCATTGTACATTAATCAGATGAACATTTTCACATTAGTCAATAATACAATACAACTTTATAATTCTAAGCTGACGATATTGAGGTAATTGTCAATTTAAGGCCATTTTATGCCACTCATTACACAATTCCAGAATGATTTTTTTTTCTAATGAATATTTAATTTAGTTATATTTAATTTTAACAGTTTAATAATCAGGCCTTGGAGTCAGAATGTGAAAACACATATCCTAAATAAAAAATAATTAAACAAAAAAAGAGCAAGGTAAAAAGTAACAGAGGCTGCGATATCTGCTACCAGATCTATTGTCAGTTGTCAGACACCCACATGAAAACATGCTTAAGTAATTTATAGTAAATACTATAGTGTTTTTTTTTAAAACATACTGACCCTGAAACCTCCAATAGTGATAGAGGGCATGCTTGTCCCCCCTCCCGTCTCCCCCGACGGCCCGCACTCACATTGCATCCGAGCCAGGGCACCCTTACGTCATCAATGATGCACTGTTTAGTTTAACAGAAGAGAAGCACTCTCACTCAGCGCAGTGGAGATTTCTTTAGTTATATCATTTAAGTCGTTTAATATGCAGTGAGTGACAGGCAGTCAAATATTTCGCTGAATAGATCAGCCGCATTTGACGCATAAAAGTCCTCGTGCTGCAGGTATTAGGTTTGCTGAAGGTGCAGTGAGGGGTTTGTGTCTTTAATAAACTATGACAGTTTGTGTTCATTGAACAGTAAGAATGATTAATTAATCCATATGAAACAGTCCCTTTAAAGTGACATTGCGTCTTCAGTTTCGAGCTCAGGTGTGTTTTGCACACACACTACAAGTGTACCGCGACAAAGCCCAAGTGAACCGTGCTCTGGCACACCTCTTCCAACCGGGCCAGGGCCGGTCAACTGAACCCTGCCTGAGCCCGATTCAGAGTACTCACACTACTCAAATCAGGAAACGCCCCAGGGCACGATTAGGATAGCGTGATGCACCCAGAGATGTTGCGCAATCATGTAAAATGTGGCCAAATTTTTATGTATGAGTGGTATATATTGAGGTCATTTCCATGTGTTGTGCGATAAGTCGATATATTGATTATTGTGACAGGCCTAGTCGGGCCATCAGTCAGAGGCAGTTCGGGTAGATGGTTTGGTGTAGAGATCTGCGCGGGACTAAATTTTGAATCCCGCTCCCGCCCGCACCCGCCAGGTTTTAGCCCGAACCCGACCGATCCCGCTTATATTAAGAATTTGTTGTCCCGCTGCCCGCCCTGCCCAGTTTTCTGCCCGCCGTGCCCGATCCCGCTAAAGAGCGGGGGAGAACAAAACCGAAAATCACCCAGCTATACAGTCCAGACAGCCAAGCTGTCTGTATAAACACACACACACAGACAAAGCTCTCTCTCTCTCATAAGCAGGTCGCACACCTGAAGCGCCGCCGCGCAGCACCATGCATTTTAGAATTCTAAACATAGGTTTCTAACAGGATACACACACCGGCGCCGCAATTTGTCGGCGGCGCCCGGCCACGGCTCAGGACGCAGTTCATTTTTCAGCCGCGCCACAGAGCGCCATCTGATTAGTTTTATGTTAAATATCATTAGAATGTGCGCGTTTGGTGTGTGATACTTTAATAATGTCATGTGCGCGGCGCCGAGCAGCGCTTCTGGTGTGCGACCTGCTATATGAGCGCGCGCACTAACACACACACACACACACATAAGCACCAAGCACACACATAGGGCACAGCTCTCTCTCAGTCACATAGCAATATCCGCGATATTGCTAGACAGCCCGCTCCCGTCCCAAATTAAACTCGTTACCGACCGCTCCCGCGATTTATTCGGAAATTTATTCCCGCGCCACAGAAATCTGGTCGGGTCCCGCGGCGCCCCTGGAATGCAGACCTCTAGTTTGGTGTGCTCTAGGGCTTTACGATATTGAAAAAAATCTAATATTACAAATACAGTTTCACAAGATGGTTTAAATGGCACTATTTGACTGATTTCTCAACAGTATCTTGATGCAGCCTTTATGATGCAAGCTGAGACTGCATCACTTAGCGATGTAATGTCAGACATAATGCACTCAAATGGAGCGAGTGACGTCACTTTGACGGGTAGGGTTAGGGGTGGGGTTAGGTGAGCCCATTAAAAAGCATTGGATGCAGCCCAGATTGCACTGCACCAGGTTTGCAGCCAGACCCCTCTCAGATTTCTAGGGAGTCTAAGTTTACTCTGGTACAGAATCTTCTCTTACTTTGCTTTGTTTAATTTCTAGTAATCCGCCCACTTCAGCGGGAATCAGGCAGATAAAGCACACCACATCATCACGAAACTATTAAAATTAGGACAACCAAAACAAAGAAATGAAACGTTACTGTACAGCAGTACAATGTATGTCTATACGCACATGCCTGTGTGTTCTCATTTATCATAGTCATTTACTCGCCGACCGACTGTTGGCATTGAAATCCAGTGGTCTTGCCATTAACGGAGGGACCCAGCGCAGGGAGCGCACACATCCATAATATAAAACCACATATATAAACTTCTCCGTTAATAACTAGACATAAAATGTATTTTATAACATCCTCTAGACAGACGTTGTCCAACATTCATCCCAAATGCTCCGGAGAGAACTGAAACAGGAACTTTTTACCTATAGGCTTTATGACACTTAATAGGTGATTCCCTTTATTTAAAGATGTTGCTTATTATATCTTAAGTAAAAGAAAGTGTTAAGTGATTCAGCACATAAGAGCAACATGTAATAAAATATAGCTAATATTTTGTTGTGCTCAGCAGCTATGCACTAATAAAGCTCTTTATGTATTTAACATTTGCTTTTTTAATTTTACCACGTCATATAAAAACATTAACACTTGTTTGAGGACACAGAACACATTTCGAACGTGCAGTTTTCCCCGATGCGTCTGTAAAGTGCTGCGCAGCTGCAGACAGAAAAAAGGTCGCCTAGTTTTTGCTTTCACTCAATCCTGAAAATGCTCTGTTTGCATGATTTGATTAATTTCATCGTATCCAAATACTTTATAAATAACATTTAAAACATTCTCCGGAGTTTATTGTTTTTAGAAAATATCTAAAATCTTTTTTTCAGAGAGGCTTTTGAAAAATGAAAGTTTAATATGGCTTTAAAACAGTTTGATATAGTACCTAATTGTTATAGCTATAGCTTTTGTTAGTTTGATATTGGTTTATTTATTTAATTTGATTTTATTATATCTGATATTTGTAATTCTTTAAATTATTTCAATATAGCTTAGGTTATTTTATCTAGATATGACACTGTTGTTTTGAGCCTACAAAAGTGGACACGAAATTTGTAGTTTAATGTCTTTCTGTTGTATTCATATAGTGTATTATCTCCAAAATAAATAAAAACAAAAAATAAAAGAAAAAAGCCGCTCGCGGCATCAACAGAGCTATGAAGGGATCGCTCATTTCCTCGGTCACACACACACACACACACACACACACAGGCATCTAAAACTCTCGAAAACCTTTACTGTCTGCTGTGTCTTTACTATGGTGTAAAGATTATTATGTGTTATTAAAACATCAAGGAGGACGCAGCAAAGAAAAGTCACTTATAAATTAAAACTACTTTATTGTTTTATGCAACAGCCTTACATTTAAAAGAGCAACATAAGGGCGATCATACGCAAAAAAAACCCAGCCTATAATTTGTTCCAGATGTTTTCTTTCCCTTATTTATTTATTTGTTTATGTGTTTGGCGCATGTACTCCTGTGCAATCGGAAAACTGTCCCTGCCTCGCCTTTCACTCCGCCCCGAAGCCCTGGCTGGCCCTCTTTGGCCCACGTTATTCGGCAGGCCGAAAAAGGCCGGCCGCTGGCCCCAAAAAAGCCCCGATTTGGCCCGATTAGGCCCTGGAAGTTATAGTGGAAACGCGACTGGCCTTGACTCGCCCTGGCTCGCTCACTTTAGGCGCGATGGTGGAAACGCGGCTAATGTTTGTTTGAGAGTGCACAAGAAAATCTGTGCTTAAGCAGCGTAAACTACAGAGCGTGCAAGAAGTTTGATCTGGACTTGTAATACTGCGCTCACGACATTTGTCATTGAAATAACGCCACTGGTAGTTGTTAGATCTGTGTAAAAGGTCTGCCGCCACAGCTGGAAAAAATCCTAGAGGAAACACTGCATAGATATGCTGATTTTTCTTTTTTTAAAATGCAAAATCCCAGTACAGTCACAGTATTAGTTTTGGGAAAACATGTATTATTGCCTTTATTGCAAAAAATGTGCAGCATTTAAGAAAATAATGAAAGGGCTCTTCACCTTAAATTTATTTCAAATAATTTTGTTAAAAAACCGTGACTAAATTGTAGCATGAGATTAGTATCATGAATCATATCAAATCGTGAGTCAGATGAGCTGTTACATTCCTAAAAACAAGACAAAAATTCTAAGTAAGAAACTTTTTTTGTGCATAAAGTGTATCAAAATTCCATATACTGTAACTAAATACAATTCTGTGGCTCCAGTTCAGCTCTAAATTAGAGTCGACGTTGCATATCTTGTGATGTGACTATTGCGGGTGCACACATTGCAATATCAATGCTGAAATGAAATATAGTGTGTTCCAAACATCGCTTCTCAACGGGTTAATGTCACCATCAGCTTGGTGTTTCCTGGCCTTTAGGCTTTCTAATATGAGTTTACTTTGATTCTTTTTCAGGTGTGGAAATCCGAAAGATCACAGATGCCCACACTCCGTCCAGTCGAACAGTCAACAACACCCTATACTACATTCTGTCAACCTCCACGGCGCCTCTACTGGACCAAAGCCTCACCTCCGAAGACCACGAGCACCTGGAGTCCAGTCTGAATTATGCTGATCACTGCTTTAGTGGCCACGCCACCATGCATGCAGAGAACCTCTGGCCAGAGCGGCTAACAAACGTAGCACAGATCCTTCAGCTCGTGAATCTCTGGAACTTAACCCTTCAGAAAAGAGGATGCAAGGTGCTGGTGGCTGCAGGAACTCACGGCATGATGCAAGGTATGGTCCTTAGCTTCGGCGGTCTCCAGTTCACCGAAAACCACCTTCAGTTCCAGGCTGATCCAGATGTTCTTCACAACAGCTACTCTCTGAGAGGTATCCATTACAATAAAGATCTTATCAACCTAGCGGTGCTGCAGGACATCGAAGGAAAGCCGTTCCTGCACGTTTCCGTCAAGCCTCAGGAGAAACCGGTCAAGCTGTACGCCTGCGAGGCCGGTTGCATGAACGAACCTGTGGAGCTGACCTCAGAACTGAAAGGACACACGTTTCCAGTAATGGTCACCCAGCCTATCACGCCGCTACTCTACATCTCTACTGATCTCACTCACCTTCAAGACCTGAGACACACGATGCACGTCAAGGCCATCTTGGCTCACGAGGACCACATGGCCAAACAGTACCCCGGCCTGCCTTTCCTCTTCTGGTTCAGTGTGGCGTCCCTCATCACGCTCTTCCATTTCTTCCTCTTCAAACTCATCTACAACGAGTACTGCGGACCCGGAGCCAAACCGCTCTTCAGGAGTAAGGTATAAACGGTCACAAGAAGACAAGCCATTCTTTGGGGGCATGGTGGTGGTGGTGGTGGTAACTGTGATTGACTTTTCCCCCTCTCGCTTAAATCTCAAACTCTGCCTTGCAAGATATTTTTACCTCTGGAAACTGAGTGATGATAATTGCTTTGGGTAACCCATCAAACTTTCAATCTGCTGTAATTGGAGGGTCTGGAAATAGTTGTCTGCAATCTTCAGTTTGGGTGTTCTCTTTCTACGAACTTGCGCTGAAAGCACCAGTGCTATAAAGACACTATTCGGTGGACTTTGATTTGTTTAGTCCCCCGCCTCGTTCTCTCTGACACAAATGGAATTGATTTGCGTCGGGAGATGAAAAAGATATTTATTTTTTTTATATAAATATAAATATAAGAAATGCGAGTCCGCTTTGCAGAATAACCATTTGCTAATTATGTTCGAAGGACAATTTTTTGAATGTAATTTATCTCATGACTTTCTCATTTTTTATACGTAGTTTTACAGCTAAAAGAAATCTGTTTAGAGTATTTAATTCAATTTATCGACGGGATAGCAGGTGAGGATTTGATTTTTATTCGATCTGAAATTTGTGTGTGAACTTCTCACTGGTGCCTTCAAGTCTTTCTTCTTCCAAGTTGGTTTAAGGGGTTTGGTTTCTTTGAAATCTGCTTTCTTTTGTTTGGGGTTTGTTTACATTATGGGGTCTCGTTTTGTGCATTGTGCATTTTGCAGAACTTTCTTCTTGTTGCTGTGCTGAAGTGAATCTGCTGCTGATTTGGCTCATTTTAGCCCAAATTCATCAACGTTTTTCACTCATCACATTCACCTACACCAAAATGTTACGTCAATGCTGATGGCTGTTTTGGTAAAACATGTTAAAAACTGTTAACATGACATCCATTTTGGGTCATTCCACCTCAAAATCAAAAGTAAATTTAATGAAGCTTTGTATAAGAAAGAAGCTACTTTTAGGGACTATTTTTGTCAATTAAAGCTGCATAAATTCTCATTATGAATGCTTAGAAATGCTTAAAAAACTGAAAACAAGAATTTTATGATTGTAAAATACATTATAAATCTAAAAGAGAAGTAATACTGTGTATTCCAATACTAAACTTATTTATTGAAGCGCTGAGAGTCTTAAGAATCAAATTGGACAAGATGAGAATTTAAAAATAATGGCTTCATTTTTTTTTTTTTAATCAAATATAGTATTAGAGATGCCCCCAAACATGTTTTCTTACAATCACCAAATCTACACTAGTCAAATCCTAGTTTAGATGTGTTTAGTCTACTGTAGTCATTGATTTCAGAAAATCCATTGAAGGAATCCATATGTGTGAGTTTGACTGTAATTTAATTAGTTCATGTTTTGGAGCACAAAATGCAATTGGGGTGTTTATAAAAGGCTATTAGACTTGTATCACTTTTGTAAATGTTGAAGTAAGCAAGTGCAGTTTCTCATGGTCTGATGTGTAAATGATATCTCTGCTGCACACTGTATGCACTGATATCATACACTCTGAGCCGCACTCTGTTACAACGCCGACAACAGATATGAAAAGTTCCACAAGCTCCCAAAAGGAAACTCTTTTAATTGTCCATCTATTATTTACTTGTTAATGTAATGGCTTTGCACTGTTTGCCGTGTGGGTCTCAAAATTGTTTTTATGTTGAAGTAATCGAGTGTTTTTTTTTCTTTCTCTCGCTCTCCAATGTTACATTTGTTCAACTTTTGTTTGTTGTGTTCTGATTAAATTAACTAATCAAGATCATCATAATCATGGTCATTTACATTTATTTTAAAATCTAATACTGTGACGTTTAATAGCATTATACTCTTCGCTGATGTGAAATGAGCGCCACAACTGAGTTGATTCAAAATGTGTCTACTATTTGCATTAGTTCTAGACAATATAATAGAAAATATGCCCATCCATAGTAATAACATTGTAAAACATCCCAATTGATCTAAAATTATAAATTCTTTCAAGGGCTAAAGAAAGAAAGAAAGAAAGAATAAGAGACGAACGATCGAAAGAGCTAACAAATGAACGAACAAATGACCGAAAGAAAAAGAACAAACGAAAGAAAAAACGAATTAAAGAAAAAAATGAACCAACCAAAGAATGAACGAAGCAAAGAAAGAATGAAAGAAAGCAAGAACAAACAAAGGAACAGAAGAAAGAACAAACAAAAGAAAAATAAAGAAAGAACAATTAAATGAAAGAAAAAACAAAAAGAAAACAAACAAAAGAAAGAACAAACGATAGAACAAAAAAGAAAACAAACAAAAGAAAAAACAAAAAAGAAAATGAACAAAAGAACGAACGAACAAACTAAAGAAAAAAAAGAAAACGAACGAAAGAACGAACGAAAAAAAGAACGAATGAAAGGAAGAACGAACGAGAGAACAAAAAAGAAAACGAACAAAAGAATAAACAAAAAAGAAAGCAAACGAAAGAAAGAACAAACGAAAGTCCAAACTAAGGAAAGAGCGAATGAATGAACAACTGAAAGAAAAAAATTAAGAAAGAACAAACAATATAGTGAAAGAAAAAAGCAAAAAAAAGATAGAAAGAACGAACCAACCAAAGATTGAACGAACAAAAGAAAGAAAGAACAAACAAACAAAAAAGAAAGAACAAACAATAAAGAAAGGACAAATGAAAGAAAGATAAAAAAGAAAGAACAATTGAACGAAAGAAAAAACGAAAGAAAGAACAAACTATAGAGAGAACAAATGAAAGAGAAAAAAATAAAGAAAGAACAAACGAAAGAAAGAACAAACTATAGAGAGAACAAATGAAAGAGAAAAAAATAAAGAAAGAACAAACGAAAGAAAGAACAAACTATAGAGAGAACAAATGAAAGAGAAAAAAATAAAGAAAGAACAAACGAAAGAAAGAACAAACTATAGAGAGAACAAATGAAAGAGAAAAAAATAAAGAAAGAACAAACGAAAGAAAGAACAAACTATAGAAAGAACAAACGAAAGAGAAAAAAATAAAGAAAGAACAAACGAAAGAAAGAACAAACTATAGAAAGAACAAACGAAAGAGAAAAAAATAAAGAAAGAACAAACGAAAGAAAGAACAAACTATAGAAAGAACAAACGAAAGAGAAAAAAATAAAGAAAGAACAAACTATAGAAAGAACAAACTATAGAAAGAACAAACGAAAGAGAAAAAAATTAAGAAAGAACAAGCGAAAGAGAATGAAAGAAAGAAAAAAGGAAAGAGAGACAAAGAAAGAAAGAGAAAAAGAATGAAAGTCATAGGAATTGAACTCGAATTAGCCACTAAACTATCAAAAATAGATCGGCACAAGCATGTAAAAGAGATGTGTACCTGCAAAAGACTAGCTGGTATAGTATCGTAAGATTAATTTATTGTATTGCGATAACCCTAGCGCCCATATAAATGACATTTTATGTGCCAAGAGTTTGAGTGTTGCAGGTTGTTTATTAAAATTTGACCAATATTGGACAGACCGGCCTAAAGGTGAACTTCTTCAGGTGCTGTTTACACTAGTACGTTTTACTTTTAATGTACATACTTTTTGTTATGGTTAACCCGACATCCACAAACCTCCAGTAATTACTTATATTATTCAATAAATTACCAATTAATTGTATTTTCAGTAATGTCTACCCTAAACCCAACCCTCACAGTAATGTAAAAACAGTAACTATACCAGGTAATATTCATGTTATCTATTAAATTACCCAATTTAATTGTATGTTATTCACACCTACACTTAAGAGTGTTCCGTTTCGGGTCTTTTGGAGTCGACTTTGATTCTCAACTCGTAATTTTGGAGTCGGTAGAGGAATTAAACATGCTGTGTCATTTCATGATTTTATACATGCAGTCCTCCTCTGGTCAGACAAAATAAGCAGTTTAAATCATCCGCAGTCAAAATAAAATAGCTACCAGCCTATACTTTTTTACAGCATATTTAATTGTCTAGTGTAAACAATTGAGAAAAATTACATTGCAATCTAAGAGACGCAACATCAATTTAATATCGAAATGTTTAATGGAAAGATGTGTAGCAGTTCATTAACAAAAAAAAAAAAAAAAAGTTTTTTTTTAATGTTTCACACTTAAATACTACGTACCGAGTGAACAAAATAATCTGGAGTAGCGGACAGTCTGTGGTTGTTACTTTCTGTATTTTTTTTTTTTTTTTTCGGCAACAGACGCTCCAAGCAATCAATAAACAAAAAAGCTATCATAAACAATAAATTGTATCTTAATTTTAATGTATGTTTTGTAGTCATCTTCAAAATAAATAAGAATAGCCTAAATATTAGAGGTGAAATTGAGTGTCCAGGGCCAAAAAAACAAAACAAAAACACGACCACATACTGTCAGATTTTGCCAATAAATAAATGTTGGTTACTTTTGTTATATAATTTGTGTTTTTTTTTTTATTAATTTATTTATTTGTGAATAGGCATAGGTTAAAATGTTTACTTAAGTATAGCAACCAATAACATAACATCGTCATTTTACCTGCAGAAATCTCTTTAAATCTTTTAAAATTCACAAGTTATGTTCAAACGTTCTCACATTTTGCACAAAGAATCCACATCAAATGTACTCTCCATCTTTAACATGCATATTTATATTAACTTTATTTGTTATTTCAACAGGATGATGCTTCTGTCTGAAGCCTAATCCAGGGTGCAGAAACATTAAAAGTGGCGCTGGATGTCCTCTCAGGATTGATTTTAATGGCTGGAGAAGTAGCAGTGTATATAAAACATGCTTGTTGTGTTGTGTTTAATATTGGACATCAGCTGATTTGTGGTAAACGTTGCTGAATTTAAAATATGAAGACTTGAGGTGCAAATTTGTGTGTGTTAATGCAAAAAATATCAACAGTTATGAAGGATTTAGACAAGCCTTGTAGTAATTTATTCTTTTGGCTTAATCGAGCACAATAATACAATCTTAATGGAGAATTGAGATTTGAGTTTAACACGCAGCTACATCTTTAAACCTTCGCTGATTTGATGTGAATTTGTCTATAAAATGTTATAAATGCAACAAATGGACAAAACTGCAACTGATTTTCTTTTGTATTCCAAGTAATCCAAGTCAAATTGACTTAAAAAAAAACAAAAAAAAAACAATTGGTTTGCTGACTTGGTACTTTAATTTCCCATAGTTTGTGTTTCTTGGGCGTTTTTACATTTATATGCTTACAAATTGCATAATTGGACATTGACGTCTAATGCAATATATTGGTTTAAAAAGTCACTTTGACAAATTTAAAACTTTAAATTGAAAAGCTACTGCGCATTGAGATATTTAGACTGATAATTACCAGGCTTTTTTTTTTTTTAAGAGTAGGCCTAAACAAGTTTGGCTTATGTCAGCAGAGAGATGCCTGATGTATATAAACCCCTCATACCATACCATGCTTGCAAAATAAAAGAAAATAAGTCTGTCATTGACACTATCTTTAAAATTAAAATAAGATTTTTATTTAAAAACATTGTTCTTCTCAGTCCTTCACTTTCTTTACTACGGACGACAGTTTCCACCAGGTAAGAAAAAAAATCCTGCCATAAAACAGAAATTATGACTCGAAAATACGAGATAAAAAGAGAAATTGTGACTTTTAGGGTTGGAGAAATTACATTGATATGCCAATAGGTGGCGTATTTTATATATTTATATATCAATCGCACACACTCACCGGCCGCTTTATTAGGTACACCTGTCCAACTGCTTGTTAACGCAAATTTCTAATCAGCCAATCACATGGCAGCAACTCAATGCATTTAGGCATGTAGACATGGTCAAGTGGATCTGCCACAGTTATGTATCCGTGATAGTTCCAAAATCATTATAATGCAAGAATTTATCACTTTTCTTGTTTTTAATCAGTCTGAAGGGCATCACACACCTGATGCGCCGCGACACGGCGAGCACATGACAGTTGACAGTATCGCACACCAGACGCGCACATTCGCATGCTATTTAAAATTAAACTAATCAGATGGAACTCTGTGGCACGGCAGAAATATGAACAGTGTCCTGAGTTGTGGCTGGGCGCCGGCAACTTGCGGCGCTGGTGTGTGTAACTTGATAGAAACCGATGTTTAGAATTCTAAAATGCGTGTCGCTGCGCGTCACCAAGCGGTGCTTCTGGTGTGCGACCTAAGACAGGGGTGTCCAAAATTTCTAGTATATTTAGTAGGAGCTTGATTAGCTGCTTCAGGTGTGTTTGATTAGGAATGGAGCTAAACTCTCCAGGACACTGACCCTCCAGGACCGAGTCTGGACACCCCTGGTCTAAGAAATTTAATAAAATATCAATTTCAATTAAAAAATGTGAAAAAGGCTGTGAATTCGAGAATTTTTATTTGTGAATAAAATATTTTCCATACATATTTAAAAAAAAATTCTTTCCTTTTTTTTTTTTGTATATATACAATTTTTTTTTTTTTTTTTTTATGTGTGTATGTAACATTACTTAACCTGATCTGTTAACAATAAAGTTATTGTCATTGTTACTATAAAGAACATTATGTAGAAATAAGGCGAAATCTCAAGACATCAGCCAGGAAATTAAAACTTGGCCACAAATGGGTCTTCCAAACAGACCATGACCCTAAGCATACTGCCAAATTTGTTACAATGTGCTTTAAGGATAACAGAGTGAATGTTTTGGAGTGGCCATAACAAAGCCCTGACCTCAATCCTATAATAAATTTGTGGGCAGAGTTGAAAAAGCTTGTGCGAGCAAGACAAATCTCAGTCAGTTACACCAATTCTGTCAGGAGGAATGGGCCAAAATTCCTTCAAACTATTGTGAGAAGCTTGTGGAAGGATACCCAAAACGTTTGACCAAAGTTATACAGTTTAAAAGCAAAGCTAAAAAAAATACCAAGAATATGTATGTAAACTTTTGACTTTTTATTTAAAAAAATCTCTAAAAAATCTGTCATTATTCTGGCATTTAGCAAATTTTAATCTTTTAGGTAATCCTAACAGACCTAAAATAGTAAACATTTAGTATGAAACCATCAGACATTTTTTAAAAAAAATGGTTATGTTCCTTTTTTTAGAGTATATGTAAACTTCTGGTTTCAACTGTATGTAAATTATGGTTTGACCCACCATCCTATCTGAAACAAGAGGGAGAATGATAGGGAGTTGGTTGGGGTGAATGCCTTTGACAGGCATTGTCATTTCCCATTTAACGTTACCTTTTGTTTCTTTGTTTAATTAAGGAGCTACAAAAAAGCCAACTAAAATTAAACATAACTAAATCTGACTTTTACAATGTAAATACTGCCGCTTGACAGAGGACAGTGCACAAGAAAAGAGCAAGCTAATCAGGCAAAAGCAGGAGCAGCTTGACTAGTGTATTCTGCATTGATCTCCATTGTGTTATTATTTACTATAATAAGTTCACTATAAAACTGCATCAATAACTTATGTTTTAAAGCAACATTTTCTTGTTTGTTTTTTTTTAATATTAGCAAATAAATCAGGAAATTACACATGGCAAGTTAATGGTAAATTCAAACTCAATCAAGCTTGATCTTTGGCCCTTTATAAGAAAAAGTTTGGGCATCTTGATAGACCAGGGGTGCCCAAACATTTTCGTATGAGGAGCCAAAAAACAAACATCATTGATAGCAGTGGGCCAAAGATAAATATACCAAACTGTTTCACATTAAAACTGCCATGGGTAATTTACTAATTAAATTAATAATATAAAAAATAAATAGAAAAAATTAATCATATTAACTAACGTAGTTTAAGTTAAAACATAATCACGTTTATAACACAGTGGAGTTCAATGCTGAATAGTCACTCGTCAAGTAGAATCTGCCTTTGACTTGATTCGCTCACCAAATTCTCTGCATTGTCCTCTATCTGTCTTATGTACATTTTAAACTAAATCTGATTCATTCACACCAGTTACATTGAAACATTTAGTTTCAGATAGCTTTTTTGTAGCTTAACAATAAAACAAACATAGATAAGGTCACATTAAATTTGAAATGAAAATCTCTAAACCATTCTCAGATGGGATGGTGGGCCAAATCAAAGGTTACCATGGGCCATATTTTGGCCTGCAGGCTCTAGTTTGGGCATGTCCGATATAGACCATTGTTCATGTATGGCTACAACTAGACATGGGAGGATAACCGTGTTCAAGGTAAGATTTTTTTATTTACTTTTTTTTTTTTTTTTTTTTTTAGCACAGCAGTATCCCCAGCAGAAATAATCTCCAGAGTTGCCATTTTTAGTTGTGAAAAAAATCTGTTTTTGAAACAAATTAAGACAGCAAAAGTCTGTCTTAATTGAATTTTGATTTGAATTATTTAGCTTAACATAATATATATATATATATATATATATATATATATATATATATATATATATATATATATATATATATATATTTTATGTTCCTCAAATTAAAATATATTGTGTACAAAGGGGAAAAGGTTTTATTTTTACCCAGACGTTTAAAAATAATATATTTTACAGTAGTAATCTCAATACTGTGAAACCGTGATATTTATATCCAAGGTTATCAAACCATCAGAATCTTAAACCGGCCCATGCATAGCTACAACTTGTTAATATATATGTTTTATACTTTATAAAAAAATTGTTAAATGTATGCAAATTTTAATTGAAATTAATTAATTCAAAAACTAATCGCTCATATAGACCTCATATATCTGTAGATAAGGCATTTTTAAATAATCAAGTGAAACATTTAGGTTGTTTATCGCCACCTATTGGCGGAACAATGTCTTTTCTACAACCTAAAAAAGTCATAACGTCGGTTTATTGTCTTAGTTTTTGCTTATTAAGTATTTTTTATATTATTATTATTATTTATTTATTTGTATTTTTTTTATTTTTAAGGCATTTTTGACCTGGGACCACTGGTTTATTTGTTGCATCCTAAAGGTAAGCTCTACAGAGGCCCACATAAGATCAAGAACCAAACCCAGAACTCAAAATAACATTTTAACAGTACAAAAAATGTAGGTCATTATCATTATAAAGTGCCTTTGATTTCCCACAATATTGAATCAGTCCTGAACATAATGAGAAATAATGAAATTCTGATGTTTTAGTATAACTGGTTAAACCTTTACACACATGCAGGCAGAACTATTTAAGTGTTTTGAAATATGTTTTTGTCATTTTTGCCATATTCTTTCATTAAATGGATGTGATTTTGCCATGTCCCACACACTGCTCAGCCAACTTCAGTGAGTTTAAAAAGTAGGTAAATTAGATCAAATTAAAAGATTTTTAAATATTCGTATTGTCTTTAAATGTCTTTAAAATCAGACGCTGCCAAATGCATAAAATTAACTAAAATAGTGTTAAAAGGGCACAGCGCAGGGGCGCAAGAAAGTCGTTATTTCGAGCCTCGGCTGAGTTAGTTGGTGTTTCTGTGTGAAGTTTGCATGCTCTCGTTTCCTCCTGGTTTCCCTGACAAGTCCAAACACATGATCTATTGGTGAATTGGGTAGGCTTAATTGTCCGTAGTGCATGTAGATGAATGTGTGTGTGTGTAGGGGTTTCCCAGTGGGTTGCAGCTTAGAGGGCATCTACTGCGTAAAACATATGCTGGATAAGTTGGCGGTTCATTCCGCTGTGGCGATCCCAGATTAATAAAGGGACTAAGCCGACAAGAAAATGAATGAATGAAATGATTGCATGTATAAATTTGTTATAAATGAGTTGTTTTTGTTCCAGTCACATACATTAAATGTTTAAATATCTATTAAATATGGTTTTGCTTATATTATTTCACCATCTGTACACCAATATTTGTAAATGTGCGTGTCTGTGTATGGGGCTGTGTCGTTGTGGTAATGTGGCTACAGTGCCAGGGCTGATTTTTGGTCCCAGTCCGCCCCTGCCTGTGCCCATTTTGCATTTCTTCAGAGGAGGTTAAAACATCTGCTGTGCACACAGTAAACACACTCATGTTTCTTTTTTTCTTCTTCTTCATATTGTGTTTGAAACTAAACATTGTCAAGCCTAACATGTCCACCCTGTCATAGTGAAATATTAATTAATATTATAAAATTCATAAATCAAAAATATAGCTTTACACAAAGAGCTTAAATAAGGAGACACTTTACCAGCTGCAGGCTCAACCTGTGTTGAATAAATGCTATCTTTAACCAAAAATGTCCTTCCTGTCATTGTTCACACTGTCACAAATCCTCCTGGGTGGACATATGCATTGTTATTGACACTTTATTTATTTAATTTAGTATTGTTAATTAATTAATGTTTTTATGTTACAACACGTATACACACACATACTACACCAGTAGATACAATACATGAGTGGACAATACAAAACTTTTGGCAATATCTGTCTCAGTTTATATAAAGAATATCCTTTTAAAGTCCATACAATGGAGCTCATTGACTGTTTGAAATAAAAATACAGCCCTGAGTATCTGTACATTTATGTGAACATTTGTAATCTAATTATTGACCTTATTCAAAAATAAAACCAGTTTTATTAAGGTGCTTAACTTGAGCTGCTCCCAGCACTCCCTTCACTCCTCCAGTAGAATATACAATCAATGTCAGCCTGATCTCACGAGAAAAAAGTAAGTATTTTACGTTTTGCCAGTTTAGTGGCTAATTCGTACGAATTCGTACGAGTTCAGTCATACGAAATGGTACGATTTTAAAAAGGAGGTGTGGCACCTGACCCCACCCCTAACCCCAACCGTCATTGGGGGATAAGCAAATCGTACTAAATTGTACGAATTAGATCGTACGAATTCATACGAATTAACCACTAAATGAAAAAGTTACCAATTGCCGTGAGATTGTGTTGGAAGATTTACATTCATTAGTGAATTTAGTTTAAATTTAAGGACAATAATTGTTTATTTTTCCAACAATTTGCATATTAATAAAAACCTAATTGATAACAGAAGATGCGGGGCCTTTAATATTTCTTGTTGTACCAGTTGTTTTCAAATGTTCCTCCATATTTAGTCCACTACATAAAGCCACACTGTCCACACTGTCATGCCAAGGTCCACCTTGTCATCTTATTTTCCACCATCATGTTCAACTTTTATGAAAATAAACAAATTATTTATAACCTCAGCAAAACATCTTTTGGGAAAATCCAGGGAATAAGTATAAATCAAATAAAAAATACAGAATGTACATATGTCATAATCAAATATATATTTAATACGTAGTAGAATTCACAAATATTGAAGAGTCTCTAATACTGCTAATATATAAGCATAATTCAGTTATCAATAACTTCAAATTCACTTTCTTATTAGTAAATCTACGTTTATGAATTAGCAAAAGTAAGTAAAATATTTGCAAAATAAATATAAAATAAAAATATTTTCCTCTTGACTAGGGTACATAGTAAAGCTAAAAAGTACATTTTCCCACAACAAAAGAGGTTAAGAACACTGAAAATTCTTAATAATGTTTGCATCTCACCCCATTTGTTTGTTTTTGTTCACGTAAATTCTACGTTGGCCGCCATTTTGTGTCATGGCAATGAGCACAGCACGTCTCAACATTATGAAAAAAATAGTAATATAAATATATTTGGAAAAACATTTATTATGGGTTGTGGTGCTTTTTACGTTACATTCAGCTTTGAGTTACCTTAAAATCGGTGTCATGTGCTCAGTCAGTTTTCCTTTCCGGATTTTTTACCATGGGTTTAACCGACCAACGGTACTTTTTGTTGTGGCCCGCCAAGCTACCGTTACTTCACGCCAGGATGGGTTTAATGCTTACAAAAATTTATAATTTTGAGACGAAGAAAGTGTACTCGATCACAGGAAGGGTAAGTAACCCTCTGTTATCCAAGCGCTATTAACGTTACCAATCCAGAGTTGGCAAAATGAGTCGCCGCATATGGCAAGCCAAATTAGCTATTAGCTAAGTCAGATAAGTCAGAATTATTAGCCCCCCCTGAATTTTTAGCCCCCGTTAATCCCCCCCAACCCCCCCCCCCCCCCCCCCCCCCAATTTCTGTTTTACGGAAAGAATTTTTTTTGAACACATTTCAGCACATAATAGTTTTAATAACTCATTTGTAATAACTGATTTATTTTATCTTTGCCATGATGACTGTAAACAATATTTTTCTAGATAATTATTTAATTCTATACACCTTAAAGTGATATTTAAAGGCTTAATTTGGTAAATTAGGTGAACTAAGCAGGGTAGGGTAATTAGATAAGTTATTGTATAACGATGGTTTGTTCTGTAGATTATCGGGGAAAAAAAAGCTTAAAGGGGCTAATAATTTTGTCCCTAAAATGGCTTTGAAAAAATAAAAACTGATTTTATTCTAGTCGAAATAAAACAAATAAGACTTTCTCCAGAAGAAAAAACATTATCAGACATTCTGCGAAAATTTCCTTGCTCTGTTAAACATCAAAACATAATTTGGGAAGCATTTAAAAAAGAAAAAAAAATCAAAGGGGGACTAATAATTCTGACTTCAATTGTATATATATATATTTAAGCTGCTACAGCATTGCACAGTTCAAAAACAAGAACAGAGAAACAGATTAATTCTTATTATTATGAATATTTAATATTGCCAGCCACTTTACATTACACTGCACTGTGCTTATAGGCAAAAATAAATAAAATGTCAACATTTAAATTAAAATGTGCTTTTAAAAGTTCATTAAATCTGGCACTGTTCTTAAAAAGTTAAAAAGAAACTGCTGTACTTAAATTAATAAATATTATCAAAAAATAGCCTATTCATCTAATCCTGGAATTGTCATCATATTCATATTTACTCTTTTTGATAAATTTTGAAATTCATGACGCATGTATATATGACTTATTTGTATATTTTTGAAATCTAAACATTAACTTGTATTTTAGATATTCATTCATTCGTTCATTTTCTACTGCTTTTCCAGGGCCGGGTCGAGGGGGCAGCAGTCTTAGGAGAGAACTCCAGACTTCCCTCTCCCCAGACACTTCCTCCAGCTCCTCCGGGAGGATCCCGAGGCGTTCCCCAGCCAGAGGGAGAGACAAAGGCTGCGTCCGAAACCGCCTACTACTCAGTAGGTACTGTATTTGAATTTAAACGTACTAAACGGCCGTTAGAAAAGTATGTTTTATACAGTATGAATCAGAGCCGGAGTGGGACTCTTTTTTCAGCCCTGGAGTTTCAAGCCTTAGACCGGCCCACCTCAGTTCACCACTGACTATATTAAAATAAGGTCATTTCCAATTCAGTTTCTAATGACACTACCGCGTCTTTTTTTGAGAAAACAGCTGTTTTAGAACTTCAAATGTTCAACAACCCTTAACGTATTATATGTCTTAACAATAAAAATGAAAAAAAAAAATGTTGCTCAGACGAGGACCGAATCCAGGTTGGCAGCGTTATAACCTAACGTGCTAACCACTGTACCACAACAGCTGTACATTGAATGGTGACTTATCTAGGTATATCATCATTAACCTGCAGGCTGCATCTTGCTCATGAGGCTACGAGAAAATAGATCAAAAGAGCAGAGCTGCGGTAAAATAATGAATAAGAAGGCTGTAGTCAAGTAAAAAAGTAAATTATTATTTAAAAAAGTGTGACTGCTGAGAGCGACAGATTCTGGAGCTATGGACACCGGCCCTATAGCTCAGTATAATAACACTATGGGTGCTTTCACACCTGTGAATCGATTAAGTTGTTCCGAAACAGAGATTACAATTGTTACATTGTTGCTCTTTGCTCTTGGAGCGGTTCACTTTCACACTGCAAAGTTTCTAATCGGACCAAAAGAGCTAAAACAAGTCACGTGCGAGTAAACTCTCCTTACATTGGTCAGAGTGTCAGGGTTTATTTTGCAGCGTCCCGCTAAGCTGTCAGGAGAGGTGGTGGTTTGGTGGTGACTAACAGGGTGCGCGCGCGCGCGCGACGTGTCTTAAGGAGAGACGCGGTGGGGAGGGGTGAGGGTGCGCGACGATGCCTATTTGAGGACCGGGAGGGAGACGCGAGATTACCGGGAGATCATCACTCTTTTGCGGGCATCCGGAGACTCACGAAACTTCCCACCCCACTCATAATTCTCTCTTCATATAGCCGTATGCCTATTACATATCCATAAAACACTGTGATACAACCGCGCTCGGATCGGATTGCTTTCTCACTACAATCAAACCGAGACCACCTCATTCAAGCGATCTCGGAGCGATTACTTTGGCGCGGAACAGAGTGAGATTGCCCTGTTCACATATGCCAAACGAACCGCGCTAAATGGGCAAACGAGATACGTTCCGAAACAAAAGTGTAGGTTTGAAAGCACCCTTAAACTGGAACAGTTCAGGCGTTTTAGAATGACCAAAACAACAGTTCAGATGGTTTACAGTGTGCTCAGCCTGCTGGTTTGTCTATTCACACACATTTTCATCCTCACATATTCTCTTATCACAAAATCACGACCTTTTTTAATGCGCATACTGAAATTTGTGCGGTAAAAGTGTTTCCATCGTAGTTTATGCGCATCTTTTCTTATCAAATAAAAAGTTTATCCTACTCAGTTATGCGCATGTTTTTTTCAGTAATGCGCATCATGGCATTTCCATCAACCGTTTTTTTATGCAAAATGCAATAAAAATAGGTGGATGGAAACATAGCTATTGTTTACCTGCGAGAAATAGAAGCCTAAAAGTTTCTAAAATAGAAAATGTAGGTGTTTGTTAGATGTCAGATGTCTGAGCTTGAATGTAGAAAACAGCCATAGTCACCATTTAACCCTATCTGTAGTCAATATACAGCTGATAATGGGTGAGTTCTATATGGGGAGTTCTGTTTAGGCGGAAGTAAAAATACACTGCATGGTGTCAAACCAGACACCACGTGACGTCATGTGAAAAGAGTCAATTGGTGAAGTTTGTTCCTCGCCATTATCGTCGCTTTCTTCCTTGGTTTGGAACTTGTTGAGCTGCACATCGTTGGATTTGCTCTTGCAGGTTTTGGCTTTCAACAGTGACATTTACATTACACTGAACAAAACTGAACTTTAACTTTGACAACTGGACTGAAGCGGTTGATCTACTAGAACTAGGTTAAGCTGTTTAACACAATCCACACTGTAAAAAGCGCTATAAAGGTTAAACAAAAAATGTAATAAGTTATGAAGTATACAGGCATCACTATGCCATTTTGTAAAACCTGAAACAATATAACGCCATTGTTTGGCGACCTCAACTGCTAGGTGAGGACAGGACAGTTCAACACTTTAACTATAGGAGTGCGTTAAGTTAATATTGAACGAAATGAAAACACTTTATATGTGAAAAGTATTCATTTTTATTCATTACATACAGAACAAGCATTTATTTACAATCTCAAAAAAATTAAAAATCTTCTTCTCTTCATCCAGACACAAACGATGGCTCCATTCAGCTCCTCCTCTTCGTCAAACCATAAACACCTGCCGCAAACGGCTCCTCCTTTTCCTGCAACCACGAACATTGGCCCCATTTACCTCCTCCCCTCTGTGAAACCACAAACACCAGCCCCATTTAGCTCCTCCTTTTCACGCAACCACAAACACCAGCCCCATTCAGCTTTCTCTCTTCGTCAAAGCCACAAACTGCCCCATGTTTGTGGCTTGACGGAGTTCCTGGCTGAATATAAAAGAGGAGCTTAGTGTTAGAGGCTGGATGAAGAGGAGGAGCTTGGTGTTAATGGCTCGATAAAGAGGAGGAGTTTGGTGTTAGTGGCTGGATGAAAAGGAGGAGATGGGCGTTAGTGGTTCGATGAGGAAGAGGAGCTTGGTGCTGTCTTTTTCAGGTGCCTGGATCTTCTTCAGCAGTGCTCTTGTCTGGTTGAAAAGTACCAAATGTGCAATATTAGTTTCATGTAAGATGAACATTTTAACACAAAAACTGAAACAAGACTCGCAAAAGAAGTCAAATTTCAATTTGTCCAGCTCACAGATTAAAAGTTAAGTACAATTTGTGATTTAACTTAACAGGTTAACTACAAAATTCAGCCCCTTAACTAATTAATTCTGTCGTGTCTATAAAAAAGTGAACATTTGAGACATTCATTCTACATTCAAGTTGAATATTTTGTATTTTTCATGAGTCATGTTGGGGCTTTTGTCATTAAACTGACCTGAATGTCCTTCTGAACAGTTCCGATCTTCCTAATCGTTTCTTCTGTTGTTTGGCTCCGGGATCAAGGATTGGAACCAGTTGTGTTGGAGGATCTTTTCAAGAGGAATCCGCTTGTCTGGCTTACTTTGCAGACACGAGCAGATCAAATCTATGCATTCTGTGAAGAAAGAAGGGAGAGATGTCAGGTTATTAGATTGCTACAAACTTTACAGTTGGTTTAAATGATCACATGTTTTAAGATCCTGTTTCATCATCCACATGCTCTCACCTTTGGATAGGTCTTCAGGCTTCCAGGTTCTTTTGACAATCTTCTGGAGCTCTTTTAGAGGCAAACGTCCATACAGCAGGATGAACAACAGTACTCCTATAGAGTACACTGTTGCAGGCTTGGCGTGGAGCCTTCCACGTTTGAAAAACTCCGGAGGAGCGTAAACTCTTGTGCCTGGAAGAAAAAGCAAGGACAGTAAGTTATTATCTCATTGGCTTTGCCCGGAAGGCTCAATATAACTTGTCTTTATGATAATACATACCACAGAATGTTGTGTAGCCTAAGTTGCTTATTAGTCTTCCAGCACCAAAGTCTATGAGTTTGATCTGCAAGGTGTGGGGGTTGATAAGGAGGTTCTCCAGCTTGATGTCGCTGTGGTAGACGCCCCGTTCACAGCAAGCGTTTGCAGCAGTGACCACCTGGTGCGTCACCACTCGTGCATTCTCTTCGCTGATTTTGTTGTCATACCAGGATATAAACTGGCGCATGTCCACACACGCTCTGGGGCGCTCTAGCACCAGTACGTAATACTCTGGTGACTCGTACCAGTCCAGCAGCTGTATTATTTGAGGAACATTTGGACCTCTGCTCATCAAATACATCAAACCGACCTCTTGTGGAACAGATTTGTCAGATGGTGCCTGCAGGAGAGATAATAGACATGTGACAGTGAGATGTGATCGAACTGAAGTGGAGACTGTTTAACAATTTCGTGTGAGTGTGTACTTACAATCTTGATGGTTTTCATTTCTTTAGTCTTTTTCACGTATTTGATTGCCACCTGTTGACCAAGAGAAAGCGACAGTTAATCCACACGATCAGTCATGTAACAATTGTCAAATTTAAATTGGAAGAAAGTACAATGAAAGCACAAACCTTTCGGAAATCCGATACACGAATCCCACTGAAGACCTCTCCAAACGATCCATTGCCTATTAGATGAAAGACTTTGTATTTCTGGTTGACGTTACCTGTAAATAAATCAATGAAACAAACAATGAAGTACATTTATAGCGTAAACCATCACAAATCTGATTGAAGACTGCTTTAGAAGCATTTTTGTAACAAACTATTACTAAGATATCAGGCCTCTAATATTTCATTACTGCGCTGAAGTATTATTTCTGAGGATTTGTACTTAATTACAGTTTAAACCCCAACTTTACCTTGAATACATTCCTGAAGAAAGAATAAACTGTACGTTTACTCCTTAACATTTTCTTATAACAGTTGTCTTATCTTTATTTCTCTTACATTTCCTCTAGCTAGGGTTGCACAATTCTGTAAAAATATATGATGTTGTGAAATATTCATAACAATATTTCCTGCAATAAATCTGCCTAGACTGTTTACTAGCTATTTTTAATGTATTTATGTAATTTTCATATTAAAATAAACATTAGAAGATGTTATACTGCTTTTATATATATATCAGCAAATGTTCTGATTTGATAATTGCTGTTGTTAGGTTCTCACTCCAGCCATGACTATTCCTTTTCATCTCCGCTCTGAGGCCTTAAGCTCACCTTTCTGTGATAAGGATATTGCAGAGACACTATTGTTGTGATAACAATTGAGCAGCCCTAACTGTAGCCATATTATGGTAAATAGTCAGTTGAATGTTTTATAGCTTGGCATGAATGAGTCAAGTTCAATGGTCTAAACAAACTCAAATAGGCTACTTAAAATATACTTGCTGATATATAAATCCGGGCCTTTATTCACAAAATAAATCAGATAAAGTAAACAGTGATAAGTCCATTCATATAGATATTTTAAGTGCAATGCTTGGAAAAAAACGTAAAAACTTTGAATCTTTAAAACATCTCATTCCCCCTTATGAATAAAATATGCATAAATACATTGAAATACTTGATAATATGTCCACTTACACCCACTATCTCTACTTCACCCTAGGTAATTATATTTAATTGCAGCGGAGTAAGAAGTAGCCTGCATTATTTAGTTTTGGAATGCTTTATAGTATGTGTAAGTATAATATACTTTTGAGGGGAAACACTTAATAAACTGACCTGTCCCGTCCAAATTCAATGGTGGGTTCTTTTCTGTCTTCCAAAAAACGTCGAACAGTGAGATAGGGGTGCTTTCCTCGGACTTGATGGAGTCCTCGCTGGAAGCATTTTCCTCATCGTTGTGGTTGTCAGCGGTCAGCGAAGACGCACAAGAGTGCCTACTGTGCACTGAAGCGCGGTCAGATTCGCCAACATTCGGGGTGTCAGGCGAAGACGCACAAGAGTGCCTACTGTGCACTGAAGCGCGGTCAGATTCGCTGATCCCCCCGGTGCCAAGCGAAGACGCACAAGAGTGCCAACTTAACACTGATGCGCGGTCAGATTCGCTAACATCCGGGGTGCCATGCGAAGACGCACAAGAGTGCCAACTAAACACTGAAGCGCCGTCCGATTCGCTAACATTCGGGGTGCCAGGCGAAGACGCACAAGAGTGCCTACTGTGCACTGAAGCGCGGTCAGATTCGCCGTTTTCTGCAGTAGTTAGAGAAGACACAGGACAGTCCCAGCATTCAGTGTCGTCGTGCCGTTCAGTTTCTGTTGACGGGGTCTTCACAGGGGTCTGGATAGACACGCACCTGTT
This sequence comes from Danio rerio, assembly GCF_052040795.2. Classification (NCBI taxonomy): domain Eukaryota; kingdom Metazoa; phylum Chordata; class Actinopteri; order Cypriniformes; family Danionidae; genus Danio; species Danio rerio. The sequence goes on along the minus strand of NC_141028.1, from coordinate 55,199,104 downwards.
GACCGGCTCGTCATGAACTGTCCTCGGCGACACACACGCAGCTTCACCACCAGGGGATCTCTGGGGCTGTGGGCTGCTCGGCTGGCTCTGTGGGGCTCTGGTTCTAGTTTTCTTGAATTTCCGAGAAAACCATTTCCAGAACCTCTTAAGTTTCTTCTCTGCTTTCTGTGGTACTGGGCTTGGTATAGCATCAGCTCCAGTACACATGTAAGAGATGAACGCGGCGTTGCTTGGTCCGGCTTCGCCATCATAACATCTCTGCTCATCGAGGTCGCCCTCGTTTGAGCTCTGGTCCCTCTGGGTCTTCCCGGATTTCCGAGAAAAGGCCCAGTTACAGAACTGTTTTACTTTCTTTCTAACTCGCCCCATTATTTTAGATTTCTTGAACTGAAAACTGAATAAATCTGACATAAAACGCAGATCTACAATGATACAGTGCAAGTCAAGCGAGGATTTGTGAAAGAATGTCATTCCACATCATTTCTACGGCTACGATGGAACTTTCGAACGTTTGACGTCATGGCTAATTTGCATACAGCTCAGTGCAGAGCACAATTCAAAAGAAAACAGCGATTGATAGAAAATGTAGATATTGGCTGTATTTTAAAGAGCTATGTTAGCTATATTTAATTTTATTACATTATTAAATAGTGGTAAACAGTTTGCTCTGATCTGCATCTTAAATATTAATAATAGTAATGATAAGTTTATATAAAATTGACTCCTCTGCCAAACTCATAATGGTTCATATAATCATGCATAGGAAAAGATAAACACTTAAAGATAAACACTGAAATAATTCAAAAGACTCTTTGTTTTGTAAAATCAGTGTTTGTATGTACATATAGCCTAAAAGTAAAGCCAACTTAGACTCATTGTGTGTATTTAAACAGATGCCAATGCTTGCACATGGAGGTTTTCTTTGAGAATAACATCTTTGTTGAAATAGCCCATCATAGATTATTATATGAGGCAAAATTCTATCAATTTCTCTAAAACACTGAAAACTTAAATATGTTTGATTAATAAGTGAGGTGAAATTTTATTCAGTATATGAATAATGACATTCTTTCACAAGACCCAATTCACTAAGATTTACTGGTGGTGTCCTAGAATAATTTGAATTAATAAGCCGAACACAATTGTTTCAGTTTTACTCTCATTAAAATCTACAAAGTTCAAAGATAACCAGGCTTTCACATCCGACAGGCAAGACATAAGAGTCTCCAGTCCACTTGAACTCAGTTTAATCGCAGGTAAATTTGAGTGTCATCTGCATAACAATGGAAAGACAGACCATGTTTTCTAAAAATAGAACCCAGGGGAAGCATATATATATAAAGAAACAAGAATTGGGCTATAATAGGGGATATTACATAATACTATCCCCTATAATAGGGAAATCAGCTTCCAGAAATGATTAGATGTGCTCCAACATTAGGCACATCTGTTTAGCTGTGCTTTTACTGAATGAGCACTGTGCTACGTCCCACAGATCACACTATTGTGTCTTTCTCTTCTTTGACATTCTTTTATAAGACATTTTTATCTGTTTCTATCAGTTTTAATAATTAAAAAAAAAAATTTGTTACACTTGTCTTTTTCATTCCTGTTTATGTAAAGCACTTTGAATTACCACTGTGTATGAATTGTGCTATATAAATAAACTTGCCTTGCCTATATTTAGTATATTTTGTATATATAGCACAAAAGGGTCATTACAAAATTGCGCAAGCACAAAACTCTTGCATTGCACAGCAAAAACCAATAATTTATTGTATGGGTCCAAACTGAGGTTTGTTTAATGCCAAAAACCATTAGAATATTAAGTAAATATTGGATTTTGAGGACATTTTCTAGTGTAAATAAATCAAAACTTAGTTGTTGTTTTTTTAGATTAGTAATGTGCGTTCCAATGTCATTTTGACAACTTTAAAGGCGTTTTTCTCTGTTTCAATTTTTCAGAGTTAGTTTTTTTACACTCTCAGATTGTCATATATCTTGGCTAAATATTATCTTATCAAACCGTACATCAGTGGAAAACATTTTTATTATTATATTTCAGTTAATGTATAAATCTCATTTTATAGGGGATTTTCCTGCTTACTGGAAACGGATCCTGTCCTGATAATACTGATTGTTTTTGCATGTCATTCATGTGTGACTGTATTAGGAGCTGACAGTAGTTTGCAGCATACTGCAGTGTATGGCTTGATATGACAGTATTATGTTAATAATTATGCTATTATGTTGAATGCTGCTGGTCAATTCAGGTCTGTGTCCAGTAGAGGTCAGTCTGTCGTGTTCATCAGAGGAGAGTTGATTGTTTTGTCTTGCATGTGTGGCTTGGCAAAAAAAAACTAAAATAATGAAGAGCACAATATCAGACACACCAAAATGCACAATATAAAAATGTATGTTTTGAAAACAATAAGAAAAATTTGTCTTTGAAATGCAAAATATTAGTAGTTAAATTTAATTAGGTGGAAATCGAATTGCAGCAACATCTAAAAGTATTTTACATTAGAACATTTTAGATGGAAAAGTGAAGTGATTAGGCCTACTTTCATATTAATGTTTCATTGTTTGTTGATTACGCATGATTAAAAACTATAATTGCCAGTTAACGTAGATGAAATTTTGTAGATTCGACAGTTCATATTCACAAAATGAGGAGAAATACAAATATGATTTAACTTCTAAATGTGAAAAATGTAATACTATTTGACTAGATATTTTTCAAGACACTTCTATACAGATTTAAGTGACATTTAAGGGTTAACTAGCTTAATTAGGCAGGTTAGGGTAATTAGTCAAGTCACTGTATAATGATGGTTTGTTCAGTAGACAATTTAAAAATATATATAGCTTAAATGGGCTAATCATTTTGACCTTAAAATGGTGTTTAAAAAATTCCAAACTGCTTTTATTCTAGCCGAAATAAAACAAATAAGACTTTCTCCAGAAGAAAAAATATTATCAGACATACTGTGAAAATTTCCTTGCTCTGTTAAACATTTAGGAAATATATAATAAAGAAGAAAAAAAATCAAAGGGGGGCTAATAACTCTGACTTCAACTGTATACAATACATAGATATTGCATTATATAATATTGAGTACTGTCTTGAATAAGCAATTTCATATCATAGATGTTTTATATGCTTCACAAGACCAAATAATATCGTATATTAAAATGAAAACCCTCTTAAATATTAGCCTGGATGATCCATGAGTGTGTTTTTTTTTCTGTTTTTCAGAAAATTCTCCTGGACACTCTTTTGTTTTCAGTATCGACCGTATGATTTGAGAATTCATCTTGTCACACCAAGGACAACAATGCAATTAATACAGAAGGTAGGAACATGCACTGATGCACTCACTGATGTTTACCTTCTCAAAATATTGTGGAAAACTGATCTGGGGAAATAATACAGGTCCAATATGTTTGTTGGATGTCATTTTATTACAGAACACTATTTGTTTTACATACCTTTTTTAATATTCCAATTATGTTACTAAATTTGAGGAAGTGGTTTACAGTTCACTTTTAAAATCATAAATACAGTTGAAGTCAGAATTATTTGAGGTACTCCAATATTGTTAGAACGCACAGATGACTACACCCCATTGGCCCTCACACATTGCTGTCTCCCAATCAATTAGATTTTAAATACAGTAGAGGACTAATTGAGTTATTTTCCCTTTAGATCAGATTTAATATTTCAGAAGGCCAGTTCACATTAGTGATCAGCAGGTACTTATTTTTGCCAAATTAACACGAGTTTGCTGGGTTTAGAAATGAACATGAAAGCAGGAAAAAATTGCTAACAAACAGAAAGAGTACACTGAATATGTTTCTCGTCTATACACATACTTTATTAAGAATTATACATATTTTACAGAAGAAATCTAGTCGAGAGTAACTGGAAGTTCCTTCAGTTGCTGCCCTGGTACAACCTGGTGTTTGGGTTTTCCAGAAGCTTCACTGTAAACAGAAGAGCAAAGCAAAGATATTTATGACAAGGTTATCATCACAGGGCTCAACAATAAGGACTGCCCGGTGGCCCAGGGCCAGCGTGAGAGACGCTTGGGACAGTAGACAGGATAATTACTGGCCCGATTGGGACAGTGCTGCCACTGCAACATTTAATTGGTCTGCAACTATTTGCGTGCATTTAAAGTTTAGTCTTTAAATACTGCCTTCTCTGTGATGTCGTTAACACCATATTGCTTTTTGGTTCCTCTTATCTGATTTGATGTTTTGAGCATGCTATTTTTTTCCGTAACCTGGTAACAGCCAGTACAGCGAAGAAACAGCAACATGGCAGAAACATCAAATTATAAGGCTAAAACAAAAGGTCTGTTTCTAACGTCTTGGAAGCAGACATTTACGTGTGAACAATGCGACAAACAAAAGTGATAAAAAAAATGAAAAAAGTGATGTTTTGCACGGTTTGCCATCAGTTTGACAAGTCAGCCACCTTTTGTTAAATAATTTCGAACCACAATAAAATACCTCCACATTTTCCCCTGCTCTTTTTGTTTGGAAAACACTTTTATTAACATGTTTTTAAGTATTGAAATTCTGGATTATTTAAAATATGTGGCAAAAAATAGCTATTAACTTCCCTTTTTTTTGGTGGGGCCAGTGAAAATTTGGTAGGGCAAGTAAAAATCTGAACCACTGGCCCGATCGGACCAGTAGAAAAAATCCTTAGTGTTGAACCCTGCATCATTTTTAATGGTTTTAAGTATTCAGACACTGCAGATATTTAACTCAGGAAACCTCCATTTCCACTAAAACATTAATTGAGCATCTCTAGAGAGAACTAAAATGGCTGTCTATTAATGTTTACCATCCAACCTGACAGAACTGGAGGATCTGCAAGAAGGAATGGCGGAGGATGCCCAAATCCAGGTGTGAAAAACGTGTTGCATCTTTCCCAAAAAGACTCAAATGAGTGCTTCTACTACTGTGCAAAGGGTCTGAATACTTAGGACCATGTGCTATTTTCCTTTTTTAATAAATCTGCAAAAATGTCCACAGTTCTGTGTTTTTCTGGAGTGCCGTGTGTACATTAATGAGAAAAAATGGACTTAAATGATTGTAGCAAATAGAGCAAAGAGTGAAAAATTTAAAGGGGTCTCAATAGTTTCCATACCCACTGTATATCATGTAATGTAGACCCATTTCTGCTTTAAGCTCTAAGGATAAACAATAACATGCGAGTCAGTTGTGAAACGTTTTCTCATCATTTATTTTTACCACAGTTTGTGCCATCAGCTTCAAGACAAAGATAACTGGAGTGAAAAACTTCATTCTTTATTTTGCTTCATTTAGATTATTTATAGATTAGATTATTTATAATGCTTCAGTAATCATCTAATGGGGCAGATTACGGAGCTAATAAGGAGCCAGCCGTGTTGATCGTAAGCACGTGATCCTCTCGAAATTAGTTTATGAACAAACCACACATAGAGAAAAGATTCTACAAGTAAATTTTAATTTTAAATCTTTGGTGAAGCACCAAAAGTGGACAATATTAAACCTAATCTGAATCCTATTTTGGCTTTTGTTGTTATCCATGAATTTTTTTGATTATGATAGCCATCCAACAATCTATTTCAGCTAAAACAGTGCATAAAATGCAGTATTTAAATCTAATAATTAAATAGTAGCCTAAATGAGGCCTATAACTGCAAAAAGGTCCACTTTTTAAGAATAAAAGAACCACATGTTTTACCAGGATGGCTACGGGCCTGCCAGGTCAAACGAACCGAGAAACGCAGTTTGGATAGCCTAGTGTAAGTGCACCCTATAGCTGCATCCCAAATGGCACACTATGCACTGTACTTACACACTCAACAGCATAGTATATGTATGTAGTGTCACCCCAAATGGAGCACTAATGTTTTTTTTCTAGACTGAAATTCAAACCGTTTCCCTGATGATGTTTGACAGTTCCCAAATAAATAAAATAAATGACCAAACTCAAATAACACACGCTGGAGTATAAACGCATTCACCATCAGGAGGCGCTATAATCACTCTTGTAAGAGAATTCTGCTTTCACAATCCAAAATAAATAAAGTTATCTAACATGTGCACCCGATAGCTCCGCCCCTTCCACTACATGAGCAAAGCTGTGGTCGTTGAGTGTGTGAAGTGTCCAACAGTACACACTTCATTTTACAGGTTAAATAAGTGCATCATCCGGGTAATTAAAGTGCACTTATTATTTAGAGTTTTCAATGTGAATGCACTTCTTACACTATTTATACTACAAATGGCGTAGAATAGTGCATAAGTATGCGATTTGGCTGGTAATGAAAAAGAATGAAGGATCTTCACAAAACAAACCAGAAACATGAATACATTTGTTTGTTTTCGACATTTGTTTTAGTCAAGACGGAGGTTCTAATCTAAATCACTGATTAGATATGAAGCACAAAGACAACACAATACTGCATTTAAAGGGCCATGAAACCCCCTCGTTTCAGCAGTGTGTTTTCACACCTCTACTTTGGAAAAAGTCAGAAAAGTGGGCGTGTCCAGCTCTGTTTAGGGGGGAGTGTCGGAGGAAGAAAAGCGGCTTGGTATGGGAGTGTCTATTTGGGCGCGCTGAATTTCAGAGTCAAAACACACAACCACAGCGGACAATGTGACTGTGTTTACATGGACATCTGTAGTCGAATTATTTGCCAAATTATTAAATGGTGGACTTTAACTGCAGTTTGGCTCTTTCATTCAGGGAATTTATTCATGTCCCTCCCGACAAACGTGATATTTGATTCGAGGTGCTGCTCTAAGCGTGTATTTTTCATGCAATGTTTGATACCGCACGGCAAATGAGAGAAAAAAAAACCCTCCGCATTTCCCGGAAACTTAGATGCACACAGCAGGTAGCGTCAGAAAGCCGCGTGTGTTATTCCGGTCACAAAATCCAACACGAGGTTATAGTTTGGTTGTAACTGTTAAGTGCTAACTTGTTTACACTCGGTGCAATAGTTTGTTTGATACGAATAAAATACGAACTGAATAAACAAAGAGCACTGGTCGCTCACTTACCAAATCTGTAGAGACAGGACAATCACCAGCAACTAGAGCCGCGTCTTTATGGAGAGAATACTACAAGCGAATCTGGATCTCAGCGTTTGCAGATGAGAACAGCTCTCAGGTAAACAATAATCCTCCTTAGACACGTAAGTTATTGTTGTCGCGCGTCGCGTACACTGTTAATCCACGCGTGAGTCTGCGCTCTCACAGAGAGAAAATGAAAACAAAACTTAACTGCAGCAAACTATAAAAGCAACACTTCACGCTTGTTTTGCCAACACAACGTGGCGTCTTTGCCGTCTACACTCTGACAGTAATGAATATTAATGAAGTTGCACAATAGAGCGCGCTGATTGGTTTGAACCAAGCCTTACTCATGCATTAATGCAACACACTGTAAGACGTAATTAGACACACTCTGGCACAGACGCCCAGTCTGCACGCTAGAATACAACGCTATTATGTCATGGCCGTGACGCAGCTTCAAAAATTAGTTTCAAACCGGAAGTACGAATTTGCTTGAAATAACGCAAAAACAACCAATTTACACTTTTTAGTGAAATATAGGTGTCCTAATAGTGTTTTTAGCAGTGTGGGACACATATACGACTGTCAACAGCTCACAAAATGTGTTTTGGTGTTTCGTGACCCTTTAAGGTAACTATGTATTCAAAACCTAGCTAGTGATTGTTTCATACATGTCAGTACTTTCAGTTAATGCATTTATATTGTAAAATGATTAGCTTTAATCGATGCCAACCCACCTTCCAGCTGTCAGAGCTTTCTGTGAAGACATGATCACAGTCGGTGGAACCATCTCTCTGCGTCCATCTCTCGTACAGTAGTAGTTGTTTGCAAATTTATGACTGGGTCCAACAGGAAGCTTCGGTGGTGGCTGAGTCCTATCGTTACCGCAATGCACAAATATTAACCATGGATTAATTATTGCAAGGTTGTTATATAAAGTGTATATTCAGCATGATGCAAAGGTTATAGGCTAGCTAAAGTTTTTTAAATTTTTTTAGACTATGTCTTCCAAACCACATAAAAAGATGAATACACACTCGAAATTAGATCAAAAGGCTCCTTATGTTATGCCAAAAGTCATTTTGTGTGACCTTTCTTGGTGCATTTTAGGGAAGATTTGATTTTGAAGTCACTGCTAGGTAAATTGCTTGAAATTGTGGTCTAATTGTAGATTACAAATTACAGAATAAACAATGGAGTTAGAAACAATCTAGATTCCGCATGGCTCAGACTACATTCTGGATTACTTTTAGATTACTTTTGGATTACCTTATTTGTCACATTTATTTATTTTTCCTCAAAAGTGAAAGAAAATGCCTTCTTGTTATCAGTAAGGTTACGTGTATTAAACTACTTTAAGTCAGGATTTACCAAACAAGGGCCTCATGTACGAAGACTTGCGTTGAAATCATACTAAAACATTGCGTACACACAAAGCTAAAAAATTTCGCTGTACGAAACACTGCGTACGCGGAATCCCACACATATTTTCTTTGTACATCCGAATGAACGTGAAACTGAGCGCAACATGCACTAGCGCAAAACCCCTCCCTGCCTCCTCTCCCGTATGAATATGCTAATGACTCTACTTTGGCAAAACCCAACGAAAAAGCAATGGCAAGAGCAAAGAAAAAGAGAAACTTTAAACAGAATGTGAATTGGACGTGCTGCTTTCGGAGGTAGACCGGAGAAAAGCGGTGTTATTTGCAAGTTTGTTCTCCGAAATTAATAACAAAATAAAAAAATAGAGTGGGAGAGTTTAGCTGATGCGGTTAACACAGTTAAGTCTGAACATCGAACTGAGTGGATTAAATAAGAAATAGTATGATTTATAGGTGTAAAATGTTGCAGCGTCTTTAACAGCATGAGTGGCGTAGCTCGTAAAACGCATGGCAACATGTTTTGACACATTCGAGCATGAACTCGGTTCAAATCCAGCGTCTGATTGACTCATTCTTTTTTTTTCCCCGCTGCATATCAGATTTTGCCTATAGTCTTCATCACGAGGAAGACAAGTAGAAATCATTAATAAGTCTGTGCATCATTTTTTATTTGCACAGTTATTGAATGGAAATGTTTCTGATTCACATATGCAAATTCATCTTCAGATGGCGCCTTTACAGCAATGGGTGTGCAGTAGATCGCTCCGATTACACTGGGCAAACCGGCGACCGCTGCAAATTGGGCGTTAATGTTTGGCTGGTCAACTGTATGGTATGGAAACCTTATAAACCTGCTAGACATGCGGATAAACCTGTCCCATACAGCTGCCATTGCAAGGCTCAAAGACACTTTGTAGAGTGCAATTTAACACAACTGCCTCTAGGAGTCGCCAATGGAAATAAAACAGACACGCACAAGAAATGTGCGTACGCCAGGCATGAAGTTGGCGTGGAGCTGCGCAGATTCCCACGTTCATTTCATTGTTAGTAAATCCAAACGTGAGCGATTCTGAGCGTGAAACCTGGCGTACGCAAAGTTTTTTTTGCGTACGCAGCGTTGATACATGAGGCCCCTGGAGTTTTCAAAAATGCATGGGTAATTAATTTGATAATTAATTCAGTTATAACCATGTAATATTCAACTTTAATTTATTTATAAAACACACACACACACACACACACTCATTGGCGTTACACTATTCTCAATTCGGCAGAATTCAAATGAGCCATTTTAATCTAGATTAATTCCAAGATTAATCTAGATTTAAAAGATTAATCTATGCCGACCTATAAATATATATATAGATAGATGGATAGATAGATGAATGGATGGATGGATGGATGCATGGCGAGAGAGAGAGAGAGTGAGAGATGGATGGATGGATGGATGCATGGCAAAAGAGAGACACAGAGAGAGATAGATGGATGGATGCATGGCGAGAGAGAGAGAGTGAGAGATAGATGGATGGATAGATGGATGCATGGCAAGAGAGAGACACTGAGAGAGAGATAGATGGATGGATGGATGGATGGATGGATGGATGCATGGCAAGAGAGAGAGAGAGAGATGGATGGATGGATGGATGTTCAGACAGATGGCCAGACAGGCATGAGATGGGACATGGATGGATGGATGGATGGATGGATGCATGGCAAGCGAGAGAGAGAGAGAGATGGATGGATAGATGGATGGCCAGATAGATGGATGGATGCATGGCGAGAGAGCGAGGGAGAGAAAGAGAGAGAGAGACAGAGAGAGAGAGAGAGAGAGAGAGAGAGGGATGGATGGATGAAATAAAAACAAATAAGACTTTCTCCAGAAGAAAAAAAAATATCAGACATACTGTGAATTTGAATTAATTCAAAACATTAAATGAACCATTATTCAAATAGTTAAATTATACATACTTTAATAATATCATTGTAACAAAGAAGGACTTATACACATTGTTGATATCAGTGAGATGCTTTAAAGAAGTAACGTTATAGGTACCTTTTTGCAACTTCAGTGTATCGAAGTTGAAGTTTCGATTGGAGATCTTGCTGTTAAGAAACGGAAAAAAAATGAATGTTGATTTACTACATTATTAAATTAGGGTGTAGTTGGTTTTAAATTTGCACATTCACTCATTTTAGAATAGTATTCACTTATGGTGCATTACTTTGAATGTTTGGTCTGAAATAGCATGTGTATATGCCTTCAAAACAACATTAGCACTGTTTCACTGACTGTGAACAATGTTGTACTTTGACAGTCTTTGGCAGCTAATATGATCTCACTGCTTCGAATTTGCAAAGATTACTTTACTGAAATGATATTAAGAAGTTACAGTTCAACTGTGCAAATATAAAATAGAGGTAAAATTGGTTTTATCTTTGCACATTTGTTCATTTAGAAGTCTATATATTGTTTACCATGTTACTTTGAATATTCGATCGGAATTAGCATGCAAGTATGACTTGTAAACAACAATAACACTATCTAATTCACTGTGAACAATGCTGTGCTTTGATAGTCATTTGCTGCTAATATGATTTCCCTATTTAGAATTTGTAAACAATACTTTTCTAAAATTCTATTATTAAGGAGAAAGTCTGAATATCTCAATATAAAACCAACTTTACCTCTATAAATATATAACCAGCTTTACTTCAATAATGATGAACGAAATGTCAAGCTATCTAGACATGAAAACAACCAGTAAAGACTGGCTGAAATGCAAGCTCGCTATAACAGTCATTTACACATGTATTTCCATCCTTTTTCACATTATATCGAAACGTTGGATTTCGTGCGTCTTATACTGCTCGACTGATAAACAACCAAATCGTCTTTTTCTCACCCCTGACAGATAATTCCTCAGCCTCTGGATAATTTTCGTAGCCGTCGCCATACTTGATGTCAAGGTGAAATTGCCGTTCACTGTGAAGCTGATGCAGAATCAGTTCTGACTAAACCAAACCTTATGCCGATAAAAAGAATTTACGGACGTAAACTGATCGTGGATCAGATTATTGACTGTACTGTAGCAGGGAAATGACCAGCGGACCGGATGTTCTTATTCTCTGGTTCAGTCATGGACTGTTTCTGCGACAGAAACGGAGTAAAGCGCCACCTGTCGTATCGAACGCAGATAACTGCCCAGTCAATTTATCAAATGACCATCATTTTACAGTTTTTCTCAGTCGCTTTGGTGCATTTCTCACAACACCAGTGCATTTCTGCACAACAGTTAATGCACTGAGGACTGGTGAAATGATTCCAAGATTAAATTACATTTTAAAATATATGCTAAAATACATAAAAATAAAAGCTTTAATAAAAGAAAATAACAAAAGAAATCATACAGTTTTTCTCAGTCGCTTTGGTGCATTTCTCACAACACTGTTTACATTTGCACAACAGTTAATGCATTTCTCAAAACAATTAGTCGTTTGTGCACATCCTAGTAGCTGTTTCTCATTCTTTCAAACAAACTGCAAATGCTTATGGACATGCATCAATTGCTTTCAGACAACTCTCTGCTGTTTATAACATTATCATTTGCTTATGTCATGTCAGTCAAAATGAACTAAACTTGTGAATGCTGAATAGTCATTCCATATAAAACTAATAGTCCTCATTGCATTACTCGAGTCATTACATACAAAAATGTTGAACCAGTTGTCAAAATCTGTCTAGCAAATTTTATAAAACCAAATTTAAATCTTTATTTTCCTGAAAATGTCTTTAAAATTGAAAAATTTGATGAATGATTTACAGACCTGTGTATGTTGTAGGTTCAATTCCAATATGTTCTGCAATATTGTTTACAGTTGTGCTCAGCTCTATCCAAAGGGAGTTTATGTTTGTTGTAGATAAGGGTGTGTTTATTCTTTTGCACAATGCTGTGAATAAATTAGAATTGAAACAAGCATCTGCAGTAAAAATGTGAAACATACATATTCAGTGTCTTGTACTGAGATGTCTCACTACAGTTTTTCTCAGTCGCTTTGGTGCATTTCTCACAACACTATTTACATTTGCACAACAGTTAATGCATTTCTTAAAACAATTAGTCATTTGTGCACATCCTAGTAGCAGTTTCTCATTCCTTTTTAACAAATTGCAAATGCTTTCGGACATACATCAATTGCTTTCAGACAACTCTCTGCTATTTATAACATTATCATTTGCTTATGTCATGTCAGTCAAAATGAACTAAACTTGTAAATGCTGAATAGTCATCCCATATAAAACTAATAGTTCTCATTTCATTACTTGAGTCATTACATACAAAAATGTTGAACTAGTTGTCAAAATCTGTCTAGCAAATTTTATATTAAACATTTTTAATCTTTATTTTTCTGAAAATGTCTTCTAAATTGAACAATTTCATAAATGATTTACAAACCTGTGTATGTTGTAGGCTCAGTACCAATATGTTCTGCAATATTGTTTACAGTTGTGCACAGCTCTACCCAAAGAAAGCTTATGCTTGTTGAAAATAAGGGTGTGTTTATTCTTTTGCACAATGCTGTGAATAAATTAGAATTGCAACAAGCATCTGCAGTAAAAATGTGAAACATACATATTCAGTGTCTTGTACTCAGATACCTCACTAAATGCAGTGATGTCTAACTTTGCTGTAGTTTTCAAATGGCTGTGCAAATAGTCTATAGTGCTGTCTTGAGCATTTTCAGGAAGTGTCACCAACATCTGACTTTTTTGCATTGAAAAAATGTCCAGAGTAAACTCATAATGAAAACATGACTAAGCCATTTGACTATCTTGTTCATAAACAATGGTGGCAGGACTTTTCATTTTGATGACACTGACACTTTGATTGTCATGAATACTTGCTTTTGAGGAATGAACTATCCATTTTGAGCATGTGACGCGCTTTTGCAGTTTATCAGCTAGGTTTTGCAGTTTGTACTAATTGTTTTGAGAAATGCATTAACTGTTGTGCAGAAATGCACTGGTGTTGTGAGAAATGCACTAAAGCGACTGGGAAAAACTGTAAAATCTTCTTGTTTTGTTGTATTTTTGATTAGTGCAGCCATGGTGCAAAAAAGACACCTCATCATAGAAAGAAATTATAATAATGTATTCTTATTATTTTGTAAAATGTTTTTAGTGCTGAAGTCCAACTCATTTCCCTAAAGCCCATTCACTTTCAAATTTCTGCCATTGCCAGAATTCATTCATACGTTCGTTAGTTAGTTTGTTCGTTCGTTCATTCATTCAATCATTTATTTATTAAGTAGGCTCTTATGTATGTACAGTTGTAGCTCAGTAACTCATTTCTAATAACTGATTTCTTTTATCTTTGCCATGGTGACATAAAATATTGTTACAAGATATTTTTCAAGACACTTCAGCTTAAAGTGACATTTAAAGGCTTAACTAGATTAATTAGGTTAACTAGGCAGGTTACGGTAATTAGGCAAGTTATTGTATAACGATGGTTTGTTCTGTGGACTATCAAAAAATATATAGCTTAAAGGGGCTAATAATATTGACCTTGAAATGGCTTAATAAAAACTGTTTTTATTCTAGCCGAAATAAAACAAATAGGACTTTCTCCAGAAAGAAAATATATTATCAGACATACTGTGAATTTTTTTCTTGCTCTGTTAAACATCATTTGGGAAATATTTTTAAAGGAAAAACAGTTTCAAGGGGGGGCTATATATATATATATATATATATATATATATATATATATATATATATATATATATATATATATATATATGTAGGGGGGGGGGGGGGGCTAATAATTCTGACTTCAACTGTATATTTGTAACTCTAATGTATGTAATGTCAGTATATAATCCCTTTTAATGCACATGGTTCAAAAACAAGCATGGTTTTCCTGACAAAAGTGACTTTATATACTGAAAAGGGCTTTTTAAGTGAGAGTTTACCCTAAAATGACAGTATACTGGCCACTTTAAGCTTCCAAAGCTTTATGAGTTAAATCTTTCTGTTAATAGCAAAAGACGATATTTTGAAGAATGTTGAAAACTGTTAACCACCCATAGTAAGAAAAATAGCCTATATTGGTCATGGTCAATGAGCTTCCATCATTCTTCAAAATGTCTTCTTTTGAAAAAGAAAGGGTGCTCAAAAATTTCTGAGTAATAAACAAGCATTTATTTGTTTGTAATAGATTAAAATACATAATTCGAAGATGCAGCCTTTTCTTTAGTAATAAGCCAGTATAACATTTTGACAATTAGTTTCATCTGTCAGTCTGTCTTCAGGAAAGTAGCTTATGAGAATGTGGGAACACTGTACAGCCGATATTAACCGGGTTTCTTGGGGACTTCCAGTCTGAGATATCCAATATTCATGCCTGACTCAGATAGGCCTAAATGTAGAGCTCTTGAACTTGAAGATTACGACGTAGTTACATGGGTGGGAAAAAATCAGGACCACCCATTCAATGCCCTGCCGCCAGGAGAAGACATGCAGCGCCGCCCATGAGCGCGAGCGATACAGTCAAGCAGATTATTTCAACGGGATCCCGCCACAGACTGGTAATCATTTACTAACTACGGAATGAACGGTAACTACGGGTCGACCGACGGCTGAAATCAATCAGCACAAACCCGGATTAATAACGCGCAAAGAAAAAGAAGCAGCAGCAAACTTCATCCATAGGGTAAGGCAGAGTTTTGTGACTTCCGAAAGTAGCTGGACGTAATTCTTCAACAGACTCTCCTCAGGTAGTTGAAGGTTTATGTTGAACATCATCGCTTGAACGATGATAAAGTTTAACTGTCACTGGTAAAAGTCATGTTGGCCATGTTGTACTGCAATACATGAGGGGTGGGTTGTGTGACAAGGAGTCTTATGTCTGTCTTGTTGTGGCTCGCTCGTTTAGGGTTTCAGAAGTAAGCTAAATTATTGAGGTAAAGCTGATTTATATCGCATATGCATTCATTTTAAACTATCTACTTGTGACACGGTGCCTATTTTAGCCTTCTTTAAATATTCGTCCTGAAATAAGCATGACTTTAAAACAACAAAAGCACTATTTAATTGACTGTGAACAGTGTATTAGCTGATGATATGATTTCCCTGCTTAGAATTTGCAAATGATACTTTTCTGAAATTTCATTATCAAGGAGAATGTCTGAATATGCGAATATAAAATCAATTTTAGATCAGTGATTTATTTAATGCAAAATTTTTAATTAATGTCAAGATTAAAAAACAGTGTGTGTAGTAGGCTATGCAGTACATAAAATGGTTAAAATTGTGTTATATATATATATATATATATATATATATATATATATATATATATATATATATATATATATATATATGTCAAAATTATTAGCCACTTTAAGCTAATTTTGTTTTGATAGTCTACACAATAAACAATCGTTATGCAATAACTTGCCTAAATAATCTAGTTCAGCCTTTAAATGTCACTTTAATCTGTACAGAAGTGTCTTGAAAAATATCTAGTCAAATATTTGTTGTCATCATTGCAAAGATAAAATAAATCAGTTATTTGAAATGAGTTATTAAAACTATAATGTTTAGAAATGTATTAAAAAATCTCTCCGTTAAGCAGAAATTGGGAAAAATTTTAATTTTAGAGCAATTCCAGCTTTATAGATGTGACATTTGCAGTAAAATCTCAAAACATAAATTCACAGAGAAAGTATATGTTAACATTATATTTTTTATATATATTATATATATAATATTTTATATATATTTTCCGTATACAACATACTTTGTAGAAATTCTTTGAATTAAACCGCACAACCCAAAAGAAACAGTGCTGATCAACAGGACAAGAGTTGACTCTCTATACAACAAACACTATGGATTTAGTTTAAAATATTTTATTTAAAGATTTAATAATTTTTTATTTAGTTTTGCATTTATCAGGTCAAAGCTCTTTTATGAATGAGAAATCTCTCCGTTATGGATGTGACATGTGATATTGGCATGTGTGTGCTTTTGGTTAATTAAACATTAACAAAGACATTTTTTAGTATTTTTAAAGCATTGTAAAATACTTGCTTACACAAAAAATGTAGAAAGGATTTTGCTATTTTGGCATAAACTTTATTTTTTTCATTGCAAGGTTGACAATTGCATGGAATTGCTCATATATACAGTGAATCCGGAAAGTAATCATAGCACTTTACTTTTTTTTTTCACATTTTTTATGTTATGCTCAAAAAAAAATAAAGGTACAGGAGCTGTCACTGGGGCAGTACCTTTATAAAAGATACATAGTGGCACCCACATAGTCCACAGTGGTACCTAAAAGGTGCAAATTACTACCCACATGTACCTAAAAAGTACCTTTTAGGTACCATTATAAACCCTTCAGGTACAAATAAGGCACTGCCCCAGTGACAGCTCCTGTACCTTTATTTCTGAGAGTGTACAGCCTTATTCCAAAATGTATTAAATTCATTTATTTCCTCAAATTTCTACACAATACCCCATAATGACAATGTGAAAAAGATTTTTTTTTTTTAATTTGTTGCAAATTTATTAAAAATAAAACCTAAAAAATCACATGTACAGAAGTATTCACAACCTTTTCTCAATACTTTGTTAATGCCTCTTTGGCAGCAATTACAGCCTCAAGTCTTTTTAAATATGAAGCCACAAGCTTGGCACATCTGTCTTTGGGAAATTTGCCCATACCACATAGCAGTACCTCTCAAGCTCTATCAGGTTGGATGGGAAGTGACGGTATACAGCCATTTACAGATCTCTCCAGAGATGTTCAATAGGATTTAGGTCTGGGCTCTGGCTGGGCCAGTCAAGAACATTCAATGAGTTGATGTAAAGCCACTTCATTGATATTTTGGTGGTATGCTTTGGGTCATTGTCCTGAGGTAAGATGAACCGTCGCCCCAGTCTGAGGTCATGGATGTCTCTGTACATTGCTGCATTCATCTTTCCCTCTATCCTGATTAGTCTTCTAGTTCCTGCTGCTCAAAAGTTTTTTTTTAATATTTCCCAAATTATGTTCAAAAAGAGTGAGGAAATTTTCACAGTATGTCTTAGATTATTTTTTTCTTCTGGAGAAAGTCTTATTTGTTTTATTTAGGCTAGAACAAAAGCAGTTTTTATTTTTTTAAACACCATTTTAAGGACAAAATTATTAGCCCCTTTAAGCTATATTTTTTTCCGGTATTCTACAGAACAAACCATCGCCAGACAATACCTAATTAACCTAGTTAAGCCTTTAAATGTCACTTTGATCTGTATAGAAGTGTCTTGAAAAATATCTAGTCAAATATTATTTAATGTCATCATGGCAAAGATAAAAAAAAATCAGTTATTAGAAATGAGTTATTAAAACAATGATGTTTAGAAATGTGTTTAGAAAAAAATCTCTCCGTTAAACAGAAATCGGGGAAAAATAAGTAAATAAAATTTGGTACTAAAAACAAGCGACAGAAATTGTTTCAACTTAAATAATAAAATTTAATTAATTAATGTGATTTGTGCAATACTTGAAATGCAATAGCCAATAAATAAATGTTAAAATAGTCAAATAAATCAATTGAAAATGCACACACACACACACACAAACAAAAAAAAGTTCAAAATCAATAAATGCATGACTGTTCCACTAATCGAGTGTGCTGTCCTCCGCTATTAAACTACGTTTAACAATGCACTATATTGTTTTTCCAAAAAAGTACCTGAAAATTAAACTTGCCTCCGAAACACTAAAGAATCACATGCCTCAGGTCTCATGATTCTATTTACAGGCCCGTCTGGGTCGCCCCTCCACCATCCGCTCCTCTCCTTCCCCATAAAGTGAAATCTGACATTCAGGACGATGCTAAAATTAATATCGTCTTCTGATTAATAAAGTTCACTCTGAGGCTGATGATGATGAACATTGAGGATTTTAGTAGATGCCTGTATAGCCTCTTTAAGTCCATGTGATCAAATTCATATAGATATAAATAGTAAAAAAAAAAATCTGTTCTGTTTTCATTTCATCCCATTCAAAAGTGCAGCTTTACACTGTAAATGTGGTTTAAAACATTCCTCTCTTTAATCTAATATGGTTAAATAGTGGTACATGATTTTGACTCGCTTCCAGGACAAGAGTTCTTTGTTCGTCCCTCAACGTGGTTCATGTATAAGTTGTTTACAGGGGAATAGAGTCTGCAGTGTTCATCGAAACTTTCTCTTTATCTAAATCACATTATTTGTCGGTATGTGGATAATTGTTAAGCCACGGGAGATAGAGGTCTGTCTGAAAATGTTAAACCAATTAGCACGTCACAAACTGTTTAAATGAGCATAGAAAATGTTGCGCACGTCTGGCTTTGACTGACTTTCTGACTTTGTTTTATCTGTAGGTTGAGAGTTGATGCACATGGGTTTGTTTGTCTAAAGCTGCTTTTTGTAAGAGGCAGCCAACAAAATAACTAGATTAGGAAGCAAGTGAAGATGAGACATTGATTTCGGTGATAAACTGAAGTTTAATCAAAGTCAGACAAAAGTTATTAGCCTCTACAGGAAGTTAAACTAGGGTCAGAAGTTTGGATTTATTACCTTTTATTGTTTTTTTTTAAGTATCTTCTGCATTTTGTTTGATAAAATACTATTAAAATAGCGCGTTTACATATTATTTTTACAATGTAAAACTCAACAGTCAACTTTATCAAATGAAAGCAGTGTAGTTAACTCAGAGTTGACTTAAAGGTAATTCTACTCATCTGAAAAGAGTTTTGAACTCAGTGTTGAAGGTAAACAGTTAATAAAATACCTCATTACTTTAATTTAAAAGAAGAAAGTTTACAGTTTTCATATAGAATAGCTTTAACTCAAATGGTTTGTTGCAATCGTTTTCCTTAAACGGTTTGAGTTGCCCTAACTTATTGGGTTTTACAGTACTCAGTTGGTTTGAGTTCTAATCTCTTCATTTATCGGATTTTACTGTGCTCAAATTGCTTCATTTACTCAAAGGATTTAAAGGAGTCCCTGTTATGAACGACTCGTTCACTTATTAGACAATAATACAAGTTTCTAGCACCGCAGTGTCTTGTTGTCATATTTCATTTACACTGTTTGCTTATTTTATTTAACAAAACTAGCATAAGCCTAGTATTTAGTTCGAGTTGGAGCTACTTTTCCATATGAACAGCACTGTATTATCATCAATAGCGTTATCTGTTAAGCACAAAAGTTTGTAACTTACAAAAAACGAAATCTTACCTATGAAATGTTACGCCTTTACACTTTGTTTGCGCGATACCACACCTAAAGTTCAGCATCTTCACGTTGGCTTTAGGTCTTGACTAGTGCGGTTGAATGACCTGGAAGCTCTGTACAAATGTGACGGCGCTATTGACGCAGGCTCAGGGTCTATATGTGATATCTACAGTAGTGTATCTATGGAATCAGATTAGACCATTAGCATCGAGCTCAAAAATGAGTTACAGCAGTAGTTGAAGCATGTGCTAAGACTGATGGGAAATGAAAAGTTGCTATTTCCTAGGCTGTTATGGCTAGGAATTATACTCTCATTCTGGCATGATAATCTAAAATTTGCAGACGCAATGATGTTAAACAGTTTATGAAAGTAGTCCTCAGCTAGCTAACTACATAACAGTGCTGTTTAATACCATTTCTCATGCTGTGAGAAAATATAGCAACACAATCCCTTATCACACCATAATGAGAGTATAGTTCCTAGCCATATCAGCCTAGAATATAGCAACTACTCATTTGAAGGGATGGAGGGTATAAATTCATTGTCTATGGCAGAAGTTAGTCAAATGGCTAAAATTTGTCTACAAAAACGTATCTCTTAAGCAGCTTATTACTTCATGGAAAGTCTATGAAGAGTTATGGTGCGCTGTTATGGCAGAAATGCCCTGACATTGACAGGATCAAGTTGATAATCAAGTTGGAAATAGACTCATATAAAACAGCTCCTTGCTTGTCCAGCCAAAAATACTCTCGAATACACACAAACACACACTCATACAGTGCTAGATAAAGAGCTGAACATTGTGTTCATTATTTAAAGAACTGAGACACTTGCCTGGGTGAATACTGATTTATATGTGTGGGATTTTGCTTCATTTGTGCACTGTATACTGTCAACAAATACAGGCCAGATTCATTACTTTATATTAGGGGCATACGGCATTGGAAAAAAAACTGCAATATTTTTATATTCTGCGATATATATTGTGATAGGAATACAATTTCATCAGATTTGTTGGATAAATATTTGGAAAGAATTTGTGCATATTGTGCAAAAATGTAAGAAACAATCAACAAGCATAGATAAATTCAATAAAGATAAGGATAAGGATACCATTTAAACAAACAGCGTTTGATTGTTTTCAGAGGAGTCGATCTGTATTCAGGTATACAGTAATTGAATTATCAAATGTAAAATAGTAGTCTTCTTATTCTTTATTTGATAAACAAAATAAAAAAAAATGTATATTAATAAATATTAAACGGTATAATTTCTTAAGCTTGAATGCTTTTAAAACCCTCACACATTTACAGGCCTTAAAAGACACTTGCAAAATGATAAATTAATATCCAGACTCAACATAGAACATACTCACAATGAGACTATTGTGAATGATCACATTGCGATATATATATATATATTAGGGTTGTCACGATACTGGAATTCGGTACCAGTTGATTGAAATTGAAATTTTAAAAACCTCCATTTCCCGTAAACATTTCAGTGATGTTGAGCACGTTCTTAAACACAGATTATTTGCCAGTGTGTTCACTTGCTCAACAGAAATTATTGTGATTGGCTGTGAAGGTCATCAGCTCACCAAACTCACCTCTTTTTACTGAGTGTAAACACAGAGATAGGGACACTTGGAGCGTCTCACCAGTGACGATATACAGCCACATCGCACTGCTACGAGTGTGATGTTGCGCTTATATAACAGTTCAACGGCATAATCACATGTATAATAAATAAATCAAATTAAAGGCTCAGTATTAAATGAACAATAATCTTTGCAATCCTTTCTAAAAAAAAAATAAAATTACTGTAAAGTTTAATAATTGCCGAATAAGAGGAGAGTCAAAATACGACATAAAATTGAATAAAACAACAACATTATAATCATTTAACAAAGTAATAGAATGCAAAACTGTTTAAAAAAATGTTTAAACTGTACAGTAACTTTATTTTAGAGAAGGTTGCAAAGATTTATTTTTATTTAATACAGTTTCATTTGTGTATCTTCTAACGAATAGGAATGAATAATGTTGTTTATGTTCTTTTTTCCTGTTTAGAATATAACTGAGCCTTCAATTACCATTCATAAGAGATTTATAAAGCATTAATAGTCTTCACTTTAGATTAGGTCACAAAACTGGATAAAGTTGACTTAATAAAGCAAGTATTGACATACAAATTAACTATTAATAAATGTCTGAATAATAAGAATCATTAATGTTAATTTTAATAGTTTATTAATCATTTGCTAACTCATTCTGAATTCTTAAATAACTGAAATAACTAATTAAATAACAGTAAATAATGAAATATAAATCATTAACAAAGTATAAAGCTACAGCTATTAATCACATTATAAATGTGGTTGTAAGTCAAGAATACAGCATTTGTAGCTGCAGTTATAAACTGTTTACTAACGTTTATTAATGTAGAGTTAATGCTTAAGAGATAATAAAATTCGCTATTTGCTAATGCTTGGTTATTAATGCATTGGCCATTGGCTAATGGTTAGTATGTAGTTATTATAAAGTGTTACCAAAATCTTACACATACCTTAGGATCGGCATAGCTGAAAATTTTGGTGGTTTTAAAACCTTGACTTTTCCAAACATGGCTATCGTCCCATGCCTACGCATGTCTAATCTCCAGCAGTGTGTCAGGGGGTGCTTTAAGCACAAAACCCCAGAGAGCAGTGCACGTCGGACAGTTTATCGAGGATGTACCACTCGATCGAGTCTCACTATAGTTGTTAAACGTGATATTCAATTAATCTTGTCTCTATTTAATGACTCTGCAGTCTTTTAAAGCTATCAGGGAACGTCTCTCAGTGCGAGTACACTGCTTCAATCTTTCGCTTTCACGCTTGTACTCAGTAATTTTAGTGAAAACCTCAGATACTGCTGGTTATTTGCTGTTGGTTGTGCACCTTTATTACCAACCAAGTTTGTCAACGGCATTATAACGAGACAGATCACTCTGCCTATTCATGGCAGAGTCCTGCGGAAATGTGATTGACAGGTGGTAATTTGTGTGTCACTTATCTGTATTTATGCCCATGCGGGTCAGGAAGTTGAAACGGTAGGCTACAAATAATTAATTCATTATGAATTCATTAACAATTCATAAATAATAAATTCACCTACAGCTATGATGACGCTGCCATCCTCCATCGCAATGTTTCACATTAGACATCATACGATGCCCAATTGGTCGACCTCGGCCAAACCTAGTACAAAGTTTAACTTAATATTTTTAGTCGGTTTAATTGTTGTAAGTTGAGAATACTAGAAAAGATCATTTAATTCAACACAAAAAATTAAGTTGGCAAGACTTTTTTTATTACAGTAAATGATTCAACCATCTTAAAAGTCATGTTGATGTGTATTAGATTTGCATGTACACAAGATAAATGTGACTATTTAAAATAGGTCAGCGCTTCCTGCAGCATCTAGCCTTTAAACTTTGGCTTTCGTAGACTGAAAAATGAGCCGATGTCGTATGTGCATGTGCTCCGTTTCCTTGTTTATTTTGCTTTGCCTGGGCTTTGAGGAAGCAGCTTTTGCTCCATTGATCAACTGTCTAGCTCTCGCTGTCCTGAAAGACAATGGCTGCTGTTTTCAGGAGACCCTGGGGTTTATCAGGCTCACTTCCCTTCAGGAAAGAGCAGCTGTGCTGGACGTAAAACTGGTCAAAACTGGTCAAAAAAAGACTCATTATTACTCAATATGAAACATGGTGAAAATATGAACATCCTAAAAACAGCTTGTTTCTTCTGTTGCACAGGGAAGGAGATAATTCGCAGAATGTTCGCGCTGCTACTTTCTTCAAAACAAAGTCAATGAAAAGTTCATTCTTGTAGTTTAAACAATGGAAGATTACGTTAGCTTTGGAAAGATCACGGGTTCAATTCTCAGGGAAGATGTAAACTAATAAAATGTGTATTAAATGCCTGACAAAGGCACGTCCTGACTCCTAACAACATGCTACAAGATTCCAGCGACAAGCAATTTGTTTGTCTAAAGTAGACGTGACTAGGCATGGGACGATAACCGTTTTCAAAGTTTTTTTTTCCCCAGCTTTTTAGGCAAACAGTATCGCCAGCAGAAAAAAGTTTTAAATTGTAAAGAAATCTGTGTTTTTGAAACTAATAGAGAGCAGCCTGACATATTTACTGCTCCAAAATATTATAAATGTTTCTCAAAATATTATGTTTCAAATATTATGTTCAAAACATTATGTTCAAAGGGAAAAAAAGTTTTGTCTGCGGGGTCTTAAAATGTCTTAAATTTCAAAAGCTCAATTTAAGGCCTTAAAAAATTCACTGAAATATGCCGTTGTGGGACCTAAATAATACATTTAAACAGGTCAAAATTTTCACTTATACATATATATATATTTCACATGTAAAGCTATGGGCAATCGGTGCAACCAACAAATCCATATAAAAAAAAATGTTTAACAAAATTAATTACTTGTCTTTTTTTTTTTAAAGAATGATTGTGCTAAAGTAGACATGACTAGTCATGGGACGATAACCGTTTTCAAGGTTTTTTTACCAGCTTTTTAGGAAAACAGTATCGCCAGCAGAAAAAAATATCGAAAATGCTGTTTTAAATTGTAAATCTGAGTTGTTGAAACTAATGAAGAGAGCAGCCTGATACGTTTACTGCTCACAAATATTAAAAATGTATCTCAAAATAAACTATATTGTGTTCAAAGGGGAAAAAGGTTAGTTTTTTTCAGGGTGTCCGCATGGTCTTAAAATGTCTTAAATTTCAAAAACTAAATTCACTGAAATATGCTGTTGTGGGTCTTAAATACTTTTAAACAGGTCATAATTTTCAACTATTGTCCATGTAAAGCTATGGCCAATCAGTAAAACTAACAAATCCATTTAAAAAAATGTTTAATAAAATTAACATTTATTAACTATTTGGCAATATGGTTTAATTGTCTTCCTTTCATCCTTACAATGACGTGTTTAAAAGTTCTCCATGTTTTTATGCATAAATTTATGTTGTGCATAAATCTTATTACAGCTTTTAAAACTTTGAGACATTCTGACTGTCTTTAATTGAATATTATTAATGCTACATTGCATTTGTAAAAAATATTCTGTTTTGGGTTGATTCTCAGAAGACTTTTAGATTAGTATCTCATGATGAGTGTCGATTAAATAAAAATATTGCCCTCAAAATTATTATTTACCTTGATTAAGACCTCAGAATTAAAAAAAAAATATTTTATTGAACATTAGAAAACAAAATTACATTGTAAAAAACGTTATTTATGTTGTGCAGAAATTTTGTTTGTTATAGCTTCTTTTTTAAAAAAATAAAGGTTGTGCTAATAAAAATATATGTATATAACTACAGTTAGCTTGTTTTAACACATTATTTAAAATATGTGGCTAAGAAATAACTGAATTTTAGTTTTACTTGGGCAAGTAAAAAAATCTGTTGTTTTTTGTTGTTCATTTACAAAAAATTATTAGCGTTTTGTCCTGTGATATTCTGAAATTTCATTGATAATGGTCTTAGAACGGTCTTAAAGCGTAATGAAACCTGCAGAAGCCCTGTTTTTACCCAGACATTTAAAAAGATTATATTTTAGAGCAGTAATCACAATACCGCAAAACCGTGAAACCATGATATTTTTATCCAATGTTATCATACCGTCAGAATCTTATACCGGCTCATGCCTAGACGTGACTTGACAGAAACATATCAGCCGTTCAGAAGGTTTTTAATCATACTAATAAATATTAATCTTCTTTAACATGATTAAAAGTACAGACTGAAAATGTATGTTCATGTTTGCTAGTTATTTTACTTACAGAATCTTAGGTAAACTATATGTTGCCGCTGTCAGTACAACAAGAAAAAAAAGTATTGAACACGTCACCATTTTTCTCAGAAAACATATTTCTAAGGGTGACCTTGACTTGAAAGTTTCACCTGATGTTGTTAACAACTAAAGAAATCTATATAGGCAAAGACAACAAAACTTATTATTTCACAAATTAAGTTATGCGCAATAAAATGAAATGACAAAAGAAAAAGTATTGAACACATGAATAAAGGGAGTTGTAGAAAGGCAGTGAAAGACCAGACAGCAACTGAAATCTCTCAGTAGTTGTTCAGCAATCATCTGCCATTCGTCATTGTAAATTAATATTATCTGCTTCAGTCCAACATCTACATTATCAGGAGGATAAAGATGAAACCAGAGTGGACATTTCAGCAAGACAATGATCCAAAACACAGCCGAGGAAATGGAAATGGTTTTTCAGCCAATCACTTGACTTTAATCCAGTAGAAAATACAAAATAAAGATTTTTGATAGACGAGACCCACAGAACCATCAAGATACTTTATATAAAGTATTGAATGTGGTTCAGTAGTTCAGTACTTTTTGCAATTTCATTGTCATTACACATAACTAGTTATTCTCTCTTTTTTATGTTTGAATTGTTTAGTTTTTTTTTTTTTTTTACCATAATCTGGTTCAATGTCAACAGCTTCTTTAGAAATATTATTCCCATGAAAAACATGTTCAATATTTAGTTTCCCAGCTGTATGTCATGTGAAATGGTATTCAGACTCACACTGGTAACATTTGACACTGAATAAAGCACATAATCAGCACCTGAGGGGATCATTGACGTAGTAGTTTATGCTGTAAACAGTGTTATAGTGCTTGAAGAGAGATTTTAAAAACTTTTTGAGTGCATTTATTATATTTTAGATCTTCTTTTATGCCCAAACACACTATAACACACTTACTAACATTTAAAAAGTGAAATAGCACCCCTTTAACAATTATCAAACAT
This sequence comes from Danio rerio, assembly GCF_052040795.2. Classification (NCBI taxonomy): domain Eukaryota; kingdom Metazoa; phylum Chordata; class Actinopteri; order Cypriniformes; family Danionidae; genus Danio; species Danio rerio. The sequence goes on along the minus strand of NC_141028.1, from coordinate 55,172,516 downwards.
ACGGACACCAGATACAAGTCTCTGAAATCCCACACTAGATGCTTCAGCCACAACCCAAGACCACACGCTTGCAATTTTTTAGAAGAACTTAATCTAAATTGACTTAAGAAGAAAAAAGAAATATGCTGAGAAACATGGAAGCATTCTCACTGTTGTCATAGCTGTACAAATCATTCCTCTAGGTCACTTTCATGACATGTTTGTGGCCGCCATGTTTAAGCTATATCAAACACGACTGAAATTTACGATCTGGGATCAGACTCAGTAAAACAATCATCATGACACCACACAATTGAGAATCTTTTGATCTTGTTGCAGCAAGCCTCAAATCTATCAACCCAGTCCCCCCTCAGTTGTTGGTGGGATGCAAATCAGGCTGAAAATCTTCAAGTTTGTGGCCAGCCTAATATGTTGCTTTGCATTAAAGCATCTGCCAAGTGCTTAGTTTACCCTAAATTATAATTCTGTCAACTTTTCTTCAACACTCAAATCATTATAAACCCATCTTCGAAACACAAGACCAGACCATTACACTGAAACATTTTTGTGAAAAGCTCTTGTTTAAGCTTCTCTGTTTAGTCTTTGACATGCTTCATTTACTTGCAGTAATTAGGAAGTCAAAATATAAAGTCAAATAAACCTAAAGACCTTGAGACGACTTGGTTTAAACCACTGACGTTTTCACAATTAACATTTGCCCAGATTTCTAATGTAACCCCTGTTCATCAATATAAAAGTCAATGTCCAAAAACTGCAATAAAACGACTATATATATATATATATATATATATATATATATATATATATATATATATTAAGGGTGTCACGATCCTTCAAATCCTCGATTCGATTACATTTTCGATTCTTAAGTCTCGATTCGATTTTCGATTATGAATAATTAATTAATTAATAACGAATTAATTATTTGTAGCCTACCGTTTAAACTACTTGACCTGCATGGTCTTTGTTTTACCCATAACCAAATCATCCAGCAAATGAATAAAGGTAAGTTACACACATAATTACCAAAATCTATCTATTAAATTAATCAATCTTTTAAAGAAACGTTGGCTAGAATTCTGCATTTTAGGCTTAAATTATAGAGAGACATAGCAGATGAACCGAGACTGCATCAGATCGTGAAGCAGATCAATGTTGATCATTTCCGCACTGACAGCTCGAAAGAAAGAACAAAACAACTGGCCTAACACAACATACTATAAGATTAAAACATGAAAAAATGATCAGATAGTAACTTCGGTCAATTTTCCTAACGGATAAACCGAGAACAGGCTGGATAACAGCTCTCGTGATATTTCAGCATGCTTTCACTTTCGCATTTACCGGTAAGAATGACATCTCGCCCTGCTCATCATTCTCTCTTCATATAGCCGTATATATGGCTATTACACGATCATAATACACTGTGATATAGCCTGGGTCGTTAGTTCGTTGCATTTTGTTTTCTCACTACAATCGATCCGCTTAATAGGGCAGAGACCGTCTCATTCGGGCGATCTCAGACTGATTGATTTGGCGCGAATGCGAGCGCAACTGCTGGATATATGCCAAACAAACCACGCAAACGGGGGAACCGAGACAGATTCCGAAACAAACGCCTATGTGTGAATGCACCGTAAGATTGTATTTGCACACAATTGACAGACAGTCGCAGCACGCAGCTCTGGCTCGATCTGGCCCGCAACAAGGCAGCACTGTACACTGACCCGAGCGTCTCGCACGCTGGCCTCGGGCCATTGGGCAGTCCTTATTGTCGAGCCCTGAAAGTTTCAGCCCTGTCGACGGGTCTCCTGCGTCTGCACAGTTTAACAAGCACTTCGACAAGCCTGTTTTTCCTGTTTGCCAAGCCAAGCTGACGTGACATTGGGGGCGTGGCAGCATCGACGATTCTATTTTTTGATCCGATAATCGACATTGAGCATAAATTTTGATCGATTTCGATTGACACCCTTAATATATATATATATATATATATATATATATATATATATATATATATATACTTCTTATCAGACTCACTTCTTATCAGAATCACCCAACTGTCATTGTACCCCTTTAAATGCTGGTTTGTTTACATAATGCCACAGAAGAAAAATAGTAGTTATTTTCCATATACTAAATTTGAAGCAGATTTTTTTCATTGTTTATTAGTCTTGCATGAAAAACAACATTTATTTTGAGTAACTCATATTTTTTATGTAGGTTTTGAAGTAAAGATGATACTATTTACAGTTGAAGTCAGAATTTTTAGCCCCCCTTTGATTTAAAAAAAAAAAAATTCCCAAATTATGTTTAACAGGCCAAGGAAATTTTCGTCGTATGTCTGATAATATTTTTTCTTCCGGAGAAAGTCTTATTTGTTTTATTTAGGCTAGAATACCATTTAAACACCATTTTAAGGTCAATATTATTAGCCCCTATAAGTAAAATTTTTTTTGATAGTCTACAGAACAAACCATCTTTATACAATAACTTGCCTAATTACCGTAACCTGCTGTGAAGCTGTATAGTAGTGTCTTGAAAAATATCTAGTCAAATATTATTTACTGTCATCATGGCAAAGATAAAATAAATCAGTTATTAGAAATGAGAAATTATTAATTATTAAATGAAATTAATAATTTAGAAATCAAAACTATTATGTTTAGAAATGCGTTGAAAAAATCTGTCGATTAAACAAAAACTGGGGAAAAAAATAAATAGGGGAGCTAATAAATCTGACTGCATGTCAACTGTATGTACTGTCTGTTGTAAAGACTCCTGTGCTCTCTCTATAATATTTTAACCTTAAAAACCTACATAGACATAACAAATAACTATGCTTTCACTGTATGATAAGGAGAAGCCTTAACATTTGGCTGAATATCTTATTTTGTGTTATAGAAGGAAGTCACGTGGGTTTTAAGCAACATGAATGTCCGTAAATGATTACGCATTGTTTGCCATTATTTGCCAAATCTGTCCTTTGAGCCACTTCACACAGTATTCCTGACAATGCTTTAAGGTTGCCGTCAAAGGGCTCTTTGAAAGTTTTTATTGGACTGCCCACTCCTGAAACAGGCCTGTTTTAAGGAAGATGTGTCCTTGCCCTGCCTGCAAAAGTTCACATAACATGTAATGTGAACAGAGAGCTCCTGCTTCCTCTGCAGGAAAATGGGAGGGAGAGCTATGAGGTCACTTGCAAAACATGACTCCCATTCAGACAACGCCACAGTGGAAGATTTGTTCCGAGTTATACGCCTGCTCTGAGAAGTCACTGTTCCCATGTTGAAATTGGGGAATGTTATTCACAAAGCTTTTATTTTTATGGACCAAAACTGAAAGAAGAAACTAAAAGGTACGCAGGCAGAGCATTTCTTCCAAGCTCATTTGAAATAGGTTCTTCAGCCTAAATTTTCTGTGAAATGTAAATTACATTGCTCCAGTTGCTTTTGTTGTGCGTTTCAAATGACAAATCCGAAAGAGGGCGCTGTCTCCAGTTTTTACGAATCTGAAATATGTCACTTAGGGAAAAGTCATTTAAAATAGATTCTTCGACCTACGTTTTTTTTTTCCAAATGTAAAATACATTGCTCCGGGTGCTTACGATGCACGTTTCAGATGACAAATCCACTAGAGGGCACTTTTTACATATTTTGCGAATCTGAAATGTGTTACTTAGGGAAAACTAATTCGAAATACATTATTTGGCCGAATATGTTCTTGCGTAATATTAAATACATTGCTCTGGGTGCTTTCTTTGCATGTTTCGGATGACAAATCCACAAGAGGGCGCTGTCTAAATGTTTTGCGAATCTGAAATATGTTCCTTAGGGAAAAGTCGTTTGAAACAGGTTCTTTGGCCTACATTTTTTTTTTTTGCGAAACGTAAGATACATTGCTCCTGGTGCTTTCGTTGCACGTTTCAGATCACAAATCCACTGTTTCAACATTCAGGGCTCTATTTTGACGATCCAGGCGCAAAGTCCAAAGCGCAGGGCGCAAAAGCATTAAGGGCGTGTCCGAATCCAATTTTGCTATTTTAAGGGCGGAAAAAGGCTCTTTGCGCCACAGTGCATGGTCTAACAGGGTTGAGCTTATTCTCCTAATGCAGGGATGTCAAACTCAATTCCTGGAGGGCCGCAGCCCTGCACAGTTTAGTTCCAACCCAGCTCCAACACACTTACCTGTAGGTTTCAAACAAGCCTAAAGGACTCAAGTAGTTTGATCATACAGCTCGAAATTAACCTTTTTGCTTGGTAGCACCGGTGCTCCTAACTTAAAAAATTTAGGCGCATCAGCCAAGATTTAGTCACACCACCAATTATAAGTACTGTTCCTACAAGTTTTCTACAAACATATTTATAGCATTTGAAATCAACACTAATCAAACTAACAAGCAAAAAAAAAATTAATACATATGCAAGTGTGAGGAAAATATGTCCGCCACTTGCACGGCGGACAGAATCTGGCAATTATATGGAGCATTAAACTGAAGCTCTCGTGCTAGATGTGGCAAACAGTTAAATGAAAATTCCATCCCACAGACTTTTCATAGCGAACTTGAAGCAATGGAAGTCTTCTACTGTTGGAAAAGTGTCGGTGGTGGAATAACTTTCAGCACATGATCACTAGTAAGATGTGTCATTATTTGTCACTAGATGGTTTCTAAAACTAAATCTGTCTGTGTAATCTTCATTCTCATCTTCAGCGCTTTACAATTTTTCGCGGTAGTAGCTCTCTCTGTCATCCGAAAACCAGAAGGCGCTGAGTGATTGACAGCTGACATTAACCAATCATTCGCGTTCAGTGCTAGAGCAGTGGTGGGCCAATAAGAAGAGCGTGAAGGCGGGGCAAGCATTACGGACTTGGATTTGTTTACTGCAGCAAGTTGACATATCGGAATTTTGGTCGCAATTTCGAGCCCTGGATCAGGTGTGTTTAATCAGGGTTGGAACTAAACTGTGCAGGGCTACGGCCCTCCAGGAACGGAGTTTGACATCCCTGTCCTAATGAGTTATAGATGTGTTTTGAGAATAAACCAATCAGAATCTCATCTCCCATTCCCTTAAAGAGTCAGTTGCGTCGCACCATAGCACATTTGCTATTTACGTGACGGACTTTGTAAGTGGAAAAACTGAACGCTTCACTAGAGAGAAAACAGTTAAACAGAACATCTACAACGTGAGAATGAGAGAAGAGCCTCCTCATTGTTTACTTTCACTCTCGTGGATAGGGAAACTATTTCTAAATTAAAAACTATTTCTAAATTCAGTTCTAATTTCCAGCACATAAATAAATAAACAACAATAACAAAGTGTGGTCAAACAACTGAGTTATATCCAAACAGACATGCTATGCCCCATATGGTCCAAAACCTGACAGGTGGGCAAATCTAAGCTTGTTTTTAATGAAACAAATATAAATATGCCTATAATAAATAATACTGCTAATACTGATAACATTATACAAAAGCAAATTGTTATGAATAAACTAAAAAATCCCCCTGGAATGAAGAAGGCATGAAATCAGTGATTTTTATATTTATGTAGGCTAAAAAGTGATCATTTTTGTAATATTTTAAGCATATTATTCAGTTTTATAGCATATTGTGAGCGCAGTATTAGGAGTCGAGATCACATTTATGTAATAGCCTATGAGCATGCTTGCGCGCCGATTTCCTCTGCTCATGCACAAAACTTCTTGCACGCCGTCAAATATACGCTGCTCAAGTGCAGATCTTCTTGTGCGCTCTCAAATAAATGCTGCTGAAGTGCGATTTAGTGCATTTATATAACAAGTATGCCTCCAACATTTATTAGATTTGCTAGGAATATTTATGAATGTCTCCAATAGCCTACAGAGAAGTATTAATGCATCCTGAAGTAAAGTGAAACGGCTATACGTCGTGTTTTCTGGCCTCACGCATCACGCACCTGTCAGTCAGACAGCCAGCACGTCACTTTAAAGGGTTAAACAAATGACGCACAGCACTACTACGGTTACAGAAACGTTTGTGCTGTTATAATTCACTTACCCTTTAATACATTTTAGTGCGATTATTACCCGCTATTAAAAAAATTATATGTTTTGAATGAGAAGCTGTAATGTAGACGTGGCGGAATGTATTTTGGCGTGACGCCCCGCCATGGAAGAATGAATGTAGCGGAAACCATGTACATCCTGTGTGTATTAAGCAGTGTGTAAGCGAGGCGCACAACTGACGCGCTCTGCGCTGGACTATAGACCTGCTTTGATCTGGTCTATTGTGCAGTCTATTATAGTTCCTCAAAATAGCAACGCACCAGCAATGCGCCTTAACATGCCTCCATTTTTAGACCAGAACGTCTATAGGCGCACATATGAGTGCAAACGCATTTGCCATTTAAACAGTGTGGTGCAAACCCAAAATGACTCTTGCGCCGAGCTGAAATTAGCAAACAACAGTTGTGTCGCCCCTTGCAACGCATTGCGCCGGGTCTATAATGGCTCGTTTCCTCTGACTGGTACAGTATGATACGGTTCGGGTCACCTTTATCAGGTTTGCATTTCCACTACCAAGGGTACCCTTTTGGTGGGCGTGGTGTATGACAAAGTTTCAGTCAACGTCATTTTCGCTCGAGAAAATGTCTACAATAAAGCTGTACAGGTCGTTCACATATCATATGAAAAGCACTTCTCACAAAACAGATGCTTTACACATAAATACTTGTGTATAAATGTTTATTACTAACTTTTCTATAACTTTCTATAAACAGGAGTTGATTATAATTGCAGATCAATGACGGTGAGAAATAGCCTACTGTAACGTCTATAATTATAATAAATAAATAAATAAATGAACATATATGAACACATACAGACCCTTACAGTCTCTGATATGTTACCAACTACAGAAAAACTACACAAAGCAGACATTTCGTCGTTAATTAGGTTAAAAACAACACAAAGTATAGCCTACAGTCAGTGAAAACCTCTCATCCGTGTCTGTAATCTTCAGCAGCACATGAAGCCTCTGTTAGAGAGTCATTCCATCATTCCCAGTTCATATTAGCCCAAAAGGTCATAATAAAGATTCAAACAAGGCAGTTTGTTCATGTTTGCTGAAGAAATAACGTGTTCCTTGGCTTCGCCTTTTTTCCCGCGTTTGTCCTTTTCTTTCTGAATGTGTTACTCGCGTTTGTCAGCTTCTCACAGGATCGGGTTTCCAAAGCTTGTCAATAATCAAGTGCATGTTATTATTATCAGATCAAGAAGTTTGTTATTTCAGATAGAGACGCGCGGCGAACGCAAGAAAGAAAGCGAAACCACTCGGGCTTCAGACTGGCTTGTTAAAAACTACGCGGCACAGGGTGAATCTGCTCTTCTCCATGGTTTTGTGACTGTTTATCATGACAACGACAGGGTTTGTTTGCAGGATCGACCATGGCTGCATATGTATTTATAATTCCGCTGTAAACTCTCGCTGTGTATTTCAAACATGTTTACATTCTGGCTTGTTGAGTCTACGAATGACGTATCTCTGTAAACCAATAGCGTTCAGCTGCGCGTGCAGCTCCACCTTTTGGGACCCTTTCTGCAGTTTGGGACCCTTACGAAAGGGTCCCGAAAAAGTGGTACGGTTTGGTTCGGTACGCCTTTTGACAGTGGAAACTGGCCATAATAGGGCCCTAAATGGCCAGTCTGGCCATTCTCCTCTGACCTCTGGCATCAACAAGGCATTTGCGCCCACAGAACTGTCGCTCACTGGATATTTTCTCTTTTTCAGACCATTCTCTGTAAACCCTAGAGATGGTTGTGCGTGTAGATCAGCAGTTTCTGAAATACAAGGACCAGCCTGTCTGGCACCAACAACCATGCCACGTTTAAAGTCACTTAAATACCCTTTCTTCCTCATTCTGATGCTCGATTTGAACTGCAGCAGATCGTCTTGACCATGTCTACATGCCTAAATGCATTGAGTTCCTGCCATGTGATTAGCTGATTAGAAATTTGCGCTAACGAGCAGTTGGACAGGTGTACCCAATAAAGCAATAGAGTGTATTTGTCTATATATTATTTCTTATACATAATATTATTCCAATCTACTAAAATGTCACTTTGTTCAACTGTAAAGTTGAATTTTCAACATCAAAAGTCAACAGGGCAGAGATCAAGCTTCCATAATGCAACTGTAAATAAACTGAAAACACGTAAAATAGGTAAGCTGTTAAATAACAGACATTTTTTCACAGTGTATATCCAAAAACACTTTGGTCTTGCACTACAAGTGTTCATATATGTGTCTGTCAAATGGTGCAGATGCATTTGTTTTCGTGAGTCTGGCATGTTTGTAGCATGCTGGTTAAGTAGGTAGACAGGAATGTGTTTTTCCCCCCTTTGCCTTGTAATTAGGCTTTTTTAGCAGCAGGCAAACACAGTGATACCTCTCAGCGCACAGCTGGAGGGACGGGGAAGTCCTGCAAGCTGCAAATCATGCAAGCACGCTTTTGAGCTGACAGACTAGACTGCAGTCGCGGGGAATGAAAATACTCTCAGCTGTGTGCGTTTGCGCCGAACACTGTCAGTCTCTCCAGCGCAGAACATATTGAAGCATTTGGGTTCGGCCTCCACGTGGTACTGTTACTTTGCCCAATCAGTGAAAAAAAACAAACAGCTTTGGCCTCTTAAATGAGATCAAACGGGACACAGTATGCTTTTAATTAGACGCAGACTTCGCCAACACCACTTAAACCAGTGTAGCGCTTCTGTTTTTTTTTTCTTCTTCCCAACAGTCGGCTCATTATATCCTGCATTCGAGCCAGTTTGCCGCCCTTGTGGAGTCTTTGTGCTGGAGTGACATGTCCGAGCCTGGTCACATTAGCTCTGTGTGAAATAGGAAGTGTTTGGTGGAATGTGCCCGGGGCTCTGTGAAAACAGTTATGTGTAACATGCTTCCCCTCCTCTTTGTGTGTGTGTGTGTGTGTGTGTGTGTGTGTTGTAACTATATTTCCATTCCATGACCTGCTCTGTCCACTGCTATTGAAATGGAGCTTTGTAAAGGATGTGCAGAATATTTCATGTGTGTGTCTTTGTGTATAAAATATGCGTGCAGTTAGATAGCACTGGGTGGTATGGCCTAAATTATATTTCATTATGACGATATATTTACAGATGTTTTTTTAAGGAACACTTCCCCTTTTTTTGAAACAGGCTCATTGTTCAAGTCTCCGAGAGTTAAAAGGTTGACTTGAACCATTTTTGAAACCCTTCAGCCGATTTCTTTTTCTTGCTGAGTCACTGTTAGCTTAGCTTAGCATAATTCATTGTATCGGATTGGACCATTAGCATGTTTTACATGTATTTATTATAACACTTTTTGTTGATATTTAGGAATAACTACTTAAAGATACACTTTTTAAACAATCATTATATCAACCCCTGTTGTTGGTATGACAAAAATTCTGTTTCATAGTTAAAGGACTTTTATTTCATGGTAATGATATATTTCCAGATATAGTTATTTAAAGGAACCCCCCCCCCCTTTTTTTTTTTTTAAAACGGGCTCATTTTCAAGTCTCCTAGAGTTAAGCAGTTTACTTAAACTATTTCTGAAACCCTTCAGCCGATTTCTTGTTTTTGCGGAGTTATTGTTAGCTTACCATAGCATAATTCATTGAATCAGATTGAACCATTAGCATATTTTACGTGTGTTTATATTTTTTGTTTTGTTGTTTTCCAGGAATAACTAACCATTTAAAGGAACGCTATTTAAAAAAATCATTATATAAACCCCTGATGTTGGTATGGCCAAAATTCTGTTTTGTGGCTGGAGGACTTTTATTTCATGATATCAATATATTTTAAGATATAGTCAGTTAAAGGAAGACTCCATGTTCAAAAAAAAAAAAAGTTTCCTTTTACAAGTCTTCAAGAGTTAAGTTTTAGACGATTTCTTGTTCTTGCAGATTCACTGTTAGCTTAGCATAATTCATTGAATCGGATTGGACCATTAGCATTTTTTAGATGTATTTATTATAACACTTTTTTTGTTGATTTTCTAGAATAACTAACAATTTAAAGGAACATGTTTTTTGTATGTTTTGAATCATTATATCATCATGATAAAGATGTATTTCGAGATAGTTATTTAAAGGAACACTCCCCCTTTTTTAGAAAATGGCTCATTTTACAAGTCTTCTAGAGGTAAACAGTTTACTGAATTTCTGAAAACCTTCAGCCGATTTCTTGTTTTTGTATAGTCACTGTTAGCTTAGCTTAGCATAATTCATTAAATCGGATTAGACCATTAGCATATTTTATGTGTTTTTTATAACCCTTTTTGTTGATTTTATGGAATAACTAACCATTTAAAGGAACATTCTTTACATTAAAAAAACAAAAAATCATTATATTAACCCCTGTTGTTGGTGACCAAAATTCTGTTTCATGGTTTGAGAACTTTTATTTCATGATAGAATGGCAGAAGAAAAAAAAAAACGTTTCTGTTTTCTAGATTAGTAATTTTAGGAACTTTACTCAAAGAAAATCTGCTGCCGTAAAATGCCTGAAGTGGAGTGATTTTGCAAATGTTTAATACATAAGGTGTCTACACAGGACTTTAGCTTTTAATAGGAAAATGATCTAAACTTTATTTCAATGTAAATAACAATCTGTAGTAGTAATTTTACCCATAATATGCCTGAAAAAAAGGTTTCAGCAGTTCCCCACAGTGGTTTGAAATGTTTACGCTGATTGCATCATCAGGTTCAGGGCTCCTAATGGTTTATGGTCATTATGATAGACGACTCGCTGCATGAAATTTTCTTAAATCTTCTGACATGACCAGTTTTCATTTCATCGGAGAGAAAATTTGATCGAAACTCCTATTAACCAGCTGTCGGAGAACACATCAAACAAAAAATCTTAGCATAAGATTATAGGAATCTTTTAGGATTTCTTTCCTAAAGTTGTCAACCAAATCATGGCATAAATCTCAACATTGGTTCAAGAAATATTGAGATTCTGTAGTAATTTCAAGTCACTACTCAAATAAGCAAAAAGTCAACTACTTTGTATAAAACTGAAATGCTAATTTATTTAAGGAAGGTTTTTATCATTTTGGAAGAGCAAGTCATTTAAGGGTGGTATAATATCACAGAAATACTATGATGAAAGTTAGCAATTCACTTCAATTGTTATTCTAATAACATTATTTGGTGTCTTTTTGATACCAGCGTACTGGCCCAAAAACACACAGTAGCATATCATGTAACCAATATTTCATTCTAATTCTGTACACACACTGAAAAACAGAATCTTAAAGTTTTTAATGTCATTGTGGATATTCTTGTCTTTTATTTGTCAGCCAAAGAAGTCTTATTTTGAAATGCATTTTTTTCAAGTTTGCTGAACAGCTAACCGCAATTCTCAAGTGATTACAGAAACCTCAGGACTATGTGTGCAGTCTAAAAACAGCTCTTTCTGGGACATTAGACTTGAGCATGTTTCGACTAGAAACTGGAAAGTAGCTATCATTGCTGTGACCTGATGAAAATATCATTTAAAATGCATCAACACCATTACCTATAAGCCCACGTCAATTGTGGCAACCCAGGAACTACCAGTTGTCTCTTATCAACTAAACAACACTGAAATGCTACACTGTGAACCCATTCTTGTATGAACCAAAACAGACATAGTAGCTTCTATGGTGCAGTTTGCTCTAGTGTGCTTTAGTTTTAAAATGCATAAGTTTTGTTACGGTTTGGCCTGGCGTCCACACTACTCTCTAAGTGTTTTGAAAAAGCTGATGACCCCGTTTTAGGCGGGAAATGCTGAGGTTCAATTTCAGTGTGGATAGACACTGATACACATGCTGCGTTTGAGATCGCATATTTCCATACTATATAGTACGTTAAAAACAGTATGCGAGCCGAGTAGTATACAAAAAATGATATGCGAGAATTACCCAGATAACCTACTACTTCTGGCGAGATTCTGAAGAGCGCATCCAATTGACACAACTGGTACACAGCAAGTGTGTATGCTGGCAAAATATGCACATACCCTAGTGCAGGCGTGTCAAACTCAATTCCTGGAGGGCCGAAGCCCTGCACAGTTTAGTTCCAACCCTGCTCCAACACACTTACCTGTAGGTTTCAAACAAGCCTGAAGGACTCAATTAGTTTGATCAGGTGTGTTTAATTATGGTTGGAACTAAACTGTGCAGAGCTGCGGCCCTTTTGGAACTGAGTTTGACACCTGTGCCCTAGTGAATATAAATGGTCACGTTTTATGCATTTTAGGCTGTATAGTGTGGACAGCAGGGCTTAATTTGTGCCAGAACACTATAGATGCAGGACCTCTGAAATCTGATCTGGCACCTCATTTTACCGATCCCCCTCCTTAACCATCCTTCTCCCCCGTCCACTGATCCCTTTCACTTTTTTCTCTGACTCCCCAACCCTCTACACTTTCGCCCGCGACACCCATCCTACCCCCACCCCTCCACTCTTCACTTTCGTCCTTTGTCCGCAACACCTCTCCGCTATCTAACTCCCTCCCCTGCTCTACACTTTCGCCCAGCCCCAGTCTTTACTTCGCGTGCGACACCTCTACTTCCTCGGGTAGCATGCCAGATCCGTTACCCTGATCTGTTTCGGGACCTCGCAATTCACAAATTAGGCACTGATGGACAGGCACAGTTTTTCTTAAATGCAGTAAAAACACAGTCTTAATGAAAAATATTTACATTCTAAAATGCTGCTTAATAATAAAAATGCATTGGGATGCAGGTTCTAAACAATGTTTTTTTTTGGCTTTACGCTAAGAGTTTACAGTTAGCTGATGATTGATTATAAGAGAGCCCGGTAGAAAGCATTGAGCTTGGCAGGGCAAGAGGGAAGTTTGAGCTCAGGTAGGTCTCGAGAACTCCCTCCTTAATTAGTGCTAATCACAAACAAGGAATTGCCATAGAGATACACTACTGCTTAAGACTTCGCCTGTAGTGTCAATTTAGATTGTTCAGTTCACTTAAGACGCATGTCTTAGGATTGTGGGAGGAAACCGGAGAACTTGCGGGAAACCCACACGAGCACGAGAAGAACATGTAAATTCCACAGAGAAACATCAACTGGCCTGTTAAGGACTTAAAACAGTGAAGTTCTTGCTGTGAGGCAACACTGCTAACCACTGGGTCGCTGTGCCGCCCTATAAAAGGAAAAGAGGAGGGGTAAGGGTGGAAGGGGGGATTCTTTAAGGCAAACATAACTAAAGTAAGAAACTCTGATTATTTATAATAAGTTAGGAATCATCTGATTGGTGAATCACAAGCATTACCTAATGTGGGACCATCTGTGATCAATCATAAGCATGTGATCCTCTCGAAATGAGTTTATAATTAAACTTCACTGTGTCTTTTGCTTGCAGGTGTGCTGATTTGTCTTCTGGAGGGGCAACAGAAGGCTACATAAAATGACCCAATCTGTGCACATAACCTCCAAAGTGCCAAGTAAGTAATTGCTCTGCTGCTCTCAGTTGATAGTACTGTTTTAGGATGAATACATCTGTTATTTTTGCATTGTAGATCTGAGTGCCCCTTTTCATTGCTCTGCTGAGGAAGAATCAGACCAAAGTGGTGCTTATTCTGTACAGACACCCTACGGATTCGAGCTGGACCTTGATTTCCTCAAGTATGTTGAGGAAATAGAGAGTGGGCACAGCATTCGTAGGGCTAATGTGCACCCTCGGAGAGGATCTAGGAGTGACAGGCGAAATTTGAGTACTGGGGGTCGAACCAGCGGCTGGACCTCCACCGAGTCCCTTTCCTCAACAACTAGTGAGAATGGTCAGACTAACCAACCTTTTCTCCAGAGCCCAATCACACCACCTTATAAATCACAGCCACTTTCCCCATTACCAGTGATCAGTCCCAGTTTACCTACTTTCTCAAAAGTGCCACCACCACCTCCACCACGTAACCCTAGGGTGGAAAGAACACTTCTTGAAACTAGCCTCCGGCTCCAACAAGAGCAAAGTCAGTTTTCCAATGGATTAGGCTCCAATTTGGCTGACCTTTCCAAAGTGAGTTCCAAAACCAATGTATCTAATAGGGACTTCTCTGTAGGTTCTTCACAGCCATCAGAAGCCCCATTGCTACCGATGTCACATGTTATGCAGAACCCCCTTTCTGGGGCATGGACCAGAGCAAGTCCTCAGACTTCCGGATGGAGCACTCCAGCCTCAAACTCAGGAACAATGCCTCCTGGGCAGCTTCAGACAGTTCGAGAACAGATGGCTGCTGCCCTTAGACAGCTGAGAGAGATGGAAGAAAGAGTAAAAGGAGTACCAGTCCTGGAAAGAGAAGTTGCCATGCTCCGTGCAGAAAAAGAAAGGCTATCTGTGGAGCTTCAAAATAAAACAAAGGAACTTGAAGCAGCAATCAAACTGCAAGTACCCACTGAGGCAGTAGAGGAACAAGACAAAGAGCAAATCAAGAAAATACCAACCTTTGTTTTAGAAACAAAATCCATAGCAGTAGGTAATGATGTACCTCTTGAGAATGTGATAGTCTCTAATCGTCAAACGCTCAAGGATGCTGCCGTTGGATCAATCATCGATGTTTGTCACGCAGCTGTTGAAACTGAGGCTAATGCCATGTGTGATGAGGGAATTCAGACCACGGTGGATACAGAAGATGTGTCAGTCTGGGTCATTGAGTCATTTCTAGGGCTACAAAGCGAGGCGGAACGAGAAATTGACAACCTACAACACACCATCACGTTTCAACAGGAGTCAATTCAGGTTCTCGAGACACGATTAACTCAGGTCAACCAAGATCTCGAAACTTTAAGGGCTCAGGAAATTGAGAGAACCTCCAAGATCATGTTGGACAAAGAGACGACAGCTAAACCAGAGACAGTCAGCATCCGACTGGAAACATGTCCTGAAGTTTGTTCAGTGGGAGTGTTGTTTCCTGATGTGACTGACCCTGAGTATGATTTAAAAAAGGACCAAAGTATTCAAACAGATCCTGAGGAAACTTCTAAGGAACAACCTGTGGAGCTAATAAGCACTGGTGTCCAGTGGGAATGTCTTGATGACACTGAGCCACAAGACAGCGAGGAACAGACAACGTCTGCTGAGAGTGAGTATTGGTATTTTAAGTATGTCTGAAGTAATATTTATTAAAAATCATTATATTGATGGTTAACTAAGCCTTCACTGCACTAGCTGTGAGCACTTTGATGTAAAAAAACAAACAAAAAAACATTAAAAACATGTCATGACACATAGTAAAAATGCAAAGTGGCCAATAAGTGTACATTGTAGGGATAAAAAAAAAATCCAATGTACATTTGTAGAATTTTTCGTTTATTATGATAAACTTTGTGTCGTTACTTTAGTGGTCAAGTGGGCATCAATGTGTGGATGTCAAATAGACTTCGAGGTTTCAACATCAAATCGATTGTTCATTCATTCATTCATTCATTTTCTACCACTTTCCCGGGCTGGGTCACGGTGGCAGCAGTCTTAGGAGAGAACCCCGACCCTGTGCCTAGACACTTCCTTAAGCTCCTCCGGGGGATCCTGAGGCTTGAAGGTGCTAATTCTCATTCTAGCCATGTTACACTCAGCAGCAAACCGCATGCTGAAGGTCCATGTGTGATGAAGTCAACATAACAACATCATCTGCGAATAACAAAGATTCTGTGGTCCCCGAACTGGACCCCCTCCAGCCCTAGGCTGCGCTTTGAAATGCTGTCCATAAAAACTATGAGCAGAATTGGTGACAAAGGACAGCCCTGCCAGAGTCCAACATGCATTGGGAACACTTCTGACTTGTTGCCGGCATTGCGAACCAGACTCCTACTCATACAGTTTCATACAGGGACGTGACAGCTTTTAACAGAGCGCCTCTGAGCCCATATTCCCCGAGCACCCTCCACAGAATGCCACGAGGTACAAGGTCGAATGCCTACTCCTAGTCCACAAAACACATGTGGACTGGTTGGGCATACTTCCATGAACCTTCGAGCACCCTAGTGAGGGTTAAGAGCTGATCCAGTGTACCACGGCCTGGACGAAAACCGCATTGCTCCTCCTGGATCCTAGGTTCAACCATCGATTAACATTTTTAATGTGTTTTTTACCATCATCCTTGATGTGAATTTGATTTCATTTTGAGGTCAAGGTGCCTGCTTGGAGTACTACTTTTGTTAAAGTAGAATTATAAATTTTTGCCATTGGTAATAATCAAAATGAACACTGTTAACCTTAAGGTCGTTACTTTAAATTCTATGTTAATTCAACCATGGCTGTTTAGTTTCAATTCGTGTATAGTAAGTTGATTAGGGCAATGGGATTCGATGCAATCAACTACCTTAGGTTAAGATTGCATGTAAAACAGATTAGAGCATGATTCAGTCAATGCAAAATGGATAAACTCATGCTTTATCTTAAATCAGGGGTGTCCAAACTCAGACCTGGAGGTGTCCTGCATATTTTAGTTCCAACCGCAATTAAACACACCTGAACCAACTAATCAAGCTTTTTCTAGGTATGCTAGAAACTTTCAAGCAGGTGTGTTGAAGGAAGTTGGAGCTAAACTATGCAGGACAATGGCCCTCCAAGAGTTTGGACACCCCTGTCTTAAATGGATTGGGAATGCTGTTTCATGTTAAACTCTGTCTAAGAAAACAGCATGTATTTTAAGGTTATCCATTAAAATTGATTTGTTTGCACTAAAGCTGCAGGCCCTCTGAAATCTATCATGAAGAGGAAGGATGGGAGTGGTGCTGGTGCAGCTTCCAGCAGCGGCAAAAAAAGCTTACAATTTGTCGGGATTCTAAATGGAGGGTGAGTTCAGTTTTTATACTATATCCAAAAATATTTCATAGAAGTACAATAGAAAATGAAAGTAAAAAATGATGCATTACAAAGTGCTTTTACCACGGTAAAATCAGTATCAAAGACTCTTGAGTGGCAAAAACACCAATATGTTATAGACAGTTGTTAAATGTATATGTACATATGTAAAATAATCTATCTTCTGTTAAATAATACATGAATTTAGAGCTGCAAATATCAATTTAGTCTTTTCTTATGTATTAATTTGTGCTCTTTAAAATAAGGTTATATTAGTTATTGTATTTACTAACATGACTGATTTACTTATTGTTCATTTCAACATATTAGGGTTGTCACATAACTGGAATTCAGTACCAATCCATACTGAAAACGTTCATTTCCTGCCAACATTTGAGCGATGTTGAGTGCGTTCTTAAACAGCGCTGATTTGCCATTGTGTTCACATGCTCAACAGAAATGACTGTGATTGGCTGTGAAGGTCATCAGTTCATCAAACTCACTGCTGTTTACTGAATGTAAACACAGATACAGGGATAATGGATCATTTGAAAGTCACGCCGATCAGCTGGTTTCTCTATAAGCTGACATACGAGTGATCTGCTGATGAATTGGGGCTTTAAAACGCTCCAGTGTCCCGGTATCTGTGTTTACACTCAGTAAACAGCGGTGAGTTCAGTAAACTGATCACGACCAATCAGAGTCATTTATGGGTTTAACAGCTTTCAAATGTCAGCAGGAAATCGAAGTTTTTAAAAAAAATTGTATCGATTGGTACCGAATTCTGCGACGCAGTGGCACAATAGGTAGTGCTGTCCACTCACAGCAAGAAGGCTGCTGGTTTGAGCCTCTGTTAGGTCAGTTGGCAATTCTGTGTGGAGTTTCATGTTCTCCCTGCGTTTGTGTGGGTTTCCTCCGGGTGCTCCGGATTCCCCCACAGTCCAAAGACATGCGGTACAGGTGAATTGGGTAGGCTAAATTGTCCGTAGTGTGTGTGTGAATGTGTGTGTGGATGTTTCCCAGAGATGGGTTGCAGCTGAAAGGGCATCCGCTGCGTAAAACGTGTGCTGGATAAGTTGGCAGTTCATTCCCCTGTGGCGACCCCAGATTAATAAAGGGACTAAGTTGAAAAGAAAATGAATGAATGGTACCGAATTCCAGTATTGTGATAACCCTAACATTTACTAATACATTATTACAATCCAAAGAATTGATTGTTAAGATAGGGATAAAGTACATCCAGGCGGTTGTTATCACAGAATAAAGCCAAGCATATTGGCTGTTATTGTGCGAAAAGACCACCTCAATGTTTTTTTTTTTTCATTTATTACACAGCGACTTGGCATAAAATGTTAAAAAAAAAAACTTGACACAAACATTGTACTGAGGCATGATAGTTTGACTGAAAGCAAAGCTGACAGAAACAAAAACAGCTGAATGGAGTATACACTAACCTACGTATTATTCAGTCACAAGATAGCATGGAAGAGTCAAAAAAACGTATATAAATACGAACGTGAACGTATTCACTGACTAAAAATTATTTAAAGTACCAGGATGAGCTTGTGTTATTAGTTTCAACTGGAAAGAAGGTACTTTGGAATGACCAATCAGCATTGAGTATTATATGTTATATCATTAGTTAATGCACTTTGAATAAACAAGGACTGACTTTATTTTCATTAACTGACATTAATAAAGATGAATGAATACTGTCATGTTTTGTTTATTGTTTGCTCATGTTAGTAAATAGATTAACTAATGGAGCCATATTGTAAATTGTTACTTGCTATTTAACTGAACTAAACTGAACTTAAACTCTGAAAACTGAACTGACGCTGTTTCAGTTGACTGTAATCTTCTATTTGCTGCTTTGACATAATCTACATTGTAAAAGCGCGATAGAAATAAAGTTGAATTAAATTATTTAAGTATGCATAATATTGAATTTCTCCTTAATTCTGTCAGGTATGAGTCGACGTCTAGTGAAGAGGAAGAGGAGGAGGAAGAGAGTTCCTCTGATGGCAGCGAGGCTGGTGCTTGTTCAGACAGCAGTGTGGAAGAAGCAGCAGCTCTAGAGGACACGTCTGATGAAGAGATGAATATAAATGCGGATGAAAGTGATAGCGATGAAAACATGCCAGCAGGGACTGAAGAGTTAAAGGATCAGGCAGAGGAAGTGAAGGAAAAGTAAGTATATGACGTTTTTTTGTGTTGACTGCCATAGCCATATCACTCTGCAGCCCAAGACCGGTTACTCACTGAAGCTAAGCAGTGCTGAGCCTGGTCAGTACCTGGATGGGAGACCACATGGGAAGACTAGGTTGCTGTTGGAAGTGGTGTTAGTGAGGCCAGCAGAGGGCACCCAACCTGCAGTCTGTGTGGGTCCTAATGCCCCAGTATAATGAAAGTGCAATAGGAGATTTTGGAAGATGCTAACATTAGCCTGATAGCGCTAAAAGCCTACATCCCACCTGGCAAATAGCTTGATAATTGGACAAATTTATTTAGTTCCTACACACCTTCCACAAAATATTTAAATACAAACAAATACAATTGGACTACTTAATTTAATGATTGTTAAGGATTAATAATGGGCAACACGACATATGTATATGTATATATACAGTTGAAGTCAGAATTATTAGCCCCACTTTGAATTTTTCTTCTTTTTGAAATGTTTCCCAAATAATGTTTAACAGAGCAAGGAAATTTTCACTGTATGTCTGATAATATTTTTTCTTCTGGAAAAAAGTCTTGTTTTTTTATTTCGGCTAGAATAAAAGCAGTTTAAAATTTTAAAAACACCATTTTAAGGACAAAAATTATTAGCCCCTTTAAGCTATATTTTTTTCAATAGTCTACAGAACAAACCATCGTTTTACAATAACTTGCCTAATTACCCTAACCTACTTAGTCCCTTTATATTATTATTATTATTATTATAAAGGCTTTGCTCGGAAGCAATCATGCAAACCAGGTTCTGCTCGAAAATGGCTGTCTTTGCTCAGCATCAGGTGCACAGCACATGATGTTAGGCAGCAAACTTACACAAAAGTGTCATAATACTGCTAATATGTTTTTATTAATTTATGCATACGCAGTGAATGTAAGCCTGCTAACTGATCAAATGATAGAATATGTAAACTTATATATAAAAATTATATATATATATAATATATAATATAATTAAAAGCTTCGGTGTTGATCCGCAAAGGGCTCTTTTTTTGGTTGGCCAATCAGATGAAAAAGGGTATTTCAGCACCGCCTACACGTGTATAATGAATTTTAAAGTTGTTTATCTGTTTTCCTACTCTAAATTAAAAAAAAAAATTAAATCTAGCCAAAATCGTCCATTTTCTTAGTCTTCCTTTTTTTAGTTTGAAAACGAATATGAAATGGACGGAAGATTATGACCCTGATTATGATTGTCTCAACAATAACATCATGAGTTTTTTTTAATGATGAAAACTTTGTGTATAGATGTGGCTACTGAGAACATGCGAGTGACCACACGCACCACACGGTACAGCACAAAATGGTCATTTAATGCTTTTTATTTTTGACTTTAAAAACAATAAAAATTTAAAAAAATATTAAAACAGTGGTTAGCACTGTCGCCTCACAGCTAGAAGGTTGCTGGTTCAAGCCCCGGCTGGGCCAGTTGCCATTTCTGTGTGGAGTTTGCATGTTCTCCCTGTGTTGGCCTGAGTTTCCTCCGGGTGCTACGCCTTCCCCCACAGTCCAAAGACATACACTATAGGTGAATTGAATATATTAAATTAGTTGTAGTGTATGAGTGTGTGTGAGTCAATGAGTGTGTACTGCGTTTCCCAGTATTAAAAAAAGATAGCAAATACTGTGGAATTGTAATTGCTCTGTTAAACTTCACTTGGTAAATATGTAAAAAAGAATAAAAAATATATAAATCACAGCAGGGCTAATAGTTTAGCCTTCAGCAGTATATATGTACTTGCATGTAATACACACAACTATAAATGTTTATTTTTAATCTCACAGGTTTGAACTTAGCTCCAAAATGCGTGAGGCTTGCCTTATTTTGAAGAACCATCTTAACGACGGAGAAAAGGCTGTAAAGAGTAAAGAAGTGGTGGGGTTACATTTCAGTCATTTCATTTTCACTGTGGATATTATTCCTGATTAATGATTTTAAAATGTCAAACGCGATAATAAACTGTTGGGGTTATTGTTGTTCTGTCCTATAACGCAGTTGTCCAGCACTCATAGCGTTCAGCTGGAGTGGTTTCGAGTATCCAGTGCAAAGATGGCCCAGCCATTACGTGTGTCAAATTACCTGATGGCGTTCTCCGAGGTCTCCCCCGTCCTGCTGGAGCACATTGTCAACATGACCGACGGCAACGGCAACACTGCTTTACACTACAGCGTCTCCCATTCCAACTTCGCTGTTGTGGACCTACTGCTTGACACAGGTTACTACAAATTACTTAAGACTCTCAAACACTCTAAGACACACATACACTTTATTTTCTGTTATACTCCATTTAAAATCTAAAAACTAAGCTAATTGTTCAAATGTCAAAGACTGTGATAAAAAACAATCCACAATTACTTCTTATATTGAAAACAAGTCATTTTTGTTTGTTTGTATCACCAAATCAGTGACATCATTTATGAACGTGTCAATTAAAGAGTCAAAATTCTGTATTTAAAAAAAACATTTAGTAGTTTTGGATCAGGACTGAGGTAATTAACAGATTTATGCAGAAAAATACAAATCTGATACGTTTTTACAGCAATTTAATTTAGTGCATGTTTTTATCCCTAACATAACGAAAGGGTAGTAAATTTGCTCAGTGTGTTGTTGAGTTTTTTTTTCTTAATATGTGTAAAAATAAATAATGATGCACCGATACCATTTTTTTTTAACCAATCCGATCCTGATACCAAAATTCGGAGTATTGATTATGTATATTAACAGGAACAAATAGTCTTGGAGAAAGTTTTTCGTGTTGTTATGAACGAGACACGCTGTTTGAATTGTGAATGAATGGAGAACAATTGACAGGCGCGGCGGGAAGCGCTGAACTGAACATTTATTTAACCACGTGAATATTCATCTGTACTTCACATTAAACTATAGAATAGATTTAAAACATTTGGGATATAGTAGGCCTACATGACAACTTTCTAGGCCCTTTTAATAGGCTGCCTTCATGGCTTTTGTTTGCTTATAAATTACACAGAATATAGCACACGCACAAGATCGGATTTGGATCGGTTCCAGCTAACAGATACCTGATCCTGCAAAAATATACGATATCAAACCGATATCTGATCCAAGTATCGGAATCGGTGCATCCCTAAAAATAAGATTTTTATTCCACTAGCTGAAACACAGAAAAAGTTGTGGCCAAATTAAGACTCGAAATGTTTTTGAGACATCCCCAACAGCACAAGACTGATATAATCATATTTAACTTCTTTACAGACATAAAGTTAACGTAGAAAAATGCTAAGTAAAGATCGTTCACACAAAAATGAAATTTTACTCACCCACAACTGGCTTCAAACTGAGTTTCTTCTGTTAAACACACAAAAAAGGTAATTTGAAGAATGTTAGAAACCGGTAACCATTGAAATACATTGTGTGAAAAACAAAGAAGTCAACGGTTTACGATTTCCACTATTTTTCTTGAATGTTGAACTTTTGTGTTCAACATAAGAAAGAAACTGAAGGACGAGGAACATTTGGATCAGGAACATTTAATGCTTTTTAATTTTGTCTTAAAAAATAATAATAAAAAGTGTAAAAGAAAAAAAGTATATTAAAACAGTGGTAGCACTGTTTCCTCACAGCAAGAACGTCGCTGGTTTGAGCCCTGGCTGGGCCAGTTGGCATTTCTGTGTCGAGTTTGCACGTTCTCCCAGTGTTTGCATAGGTTTCCTCAAGGTGCTCCAGTTTCCCCCACAGTCCATATACATGTGGTATAGGTGAATTGAATAAACTAAATGGCCCATAGTGTTCAGCATAAGAAACTGAAGGATGAGTAAACGATGACAGAGTTCTCAGATTTGTGTGAACAATCCCTTTAACTATATACTCCAGGAAACTGAGTCATGCATATTCAGTTGCGTGTGTGTGTGTGTGTGTTGATGTGCAGGCATGTGCAATGTTAATCAGCAGAATAAAGCCGGATATACAGCTGTGATGCTGGCCGCTCTTTCAGCAGTGAAGGAGGAGGATGAAATGGCCGTGGTCCAGAAACTCTTCCGTCTGGGAAACGTCAATGCCAAAGCCAGCCAAGTAAGACACATAGCTGACTAGATCTTCATCTGTGACTAAGTCTTCCTACATTACATTTTTTACCACATTTTTACTATAAAAGTCAAAAACAAAAACCCTGTTATCGTTCATCTATCTTTTGGTCGTTTGATTTTTCTTTACAGAAATGGGTTTTGAAAAACAAAAAAAAGAGCCATTATCAGAATTATTAGCCCCCCTTTGAATTTTTTTCCTTTTAAAATGTTTCCCAAATGATGATTAACAGAGCAAGGAAATCAAGGCCTGTCTGATAATAGTTTTTCTTCTGGAGAAAGTTGTTTTATTTCGGCTAGAATAAAAGCAGTTAAAAAAAAAAAGCCTTTTTAAGGTCAAAATTATTAGCCCTCTTAAGCAATATTTGTTTCGATAGTCTCCAGAACAAACCATCTTTATACAATAACTTGCTTAATTACTTTAACCTGCCTCGTTAACCTAATTAACCTAGTTAAGCCTTTAAATATCTCTTTAAGCTGTATAGAAGTGTATTGAAAAATATCTAGTCTAATATTATTTACTGTCATCATGGCAAAGATAAAATAAGAAATGTGTTTTGAAATGTGTTGAAAAAAAAATCTTCTTTCCATTTTATCCAAAATAAAAAGTAACGGGGGGTGGGGGGGCTAATAATTCAGTAAATAATTAAATCATTTTAAATTTGATATATATTAAGATTAATCTCAGTGTAATCTTGGAATTAATCTAGAATCAAATGGCTCATTTGACTTCTGCCGAAGACATCCAGATTATGTGTGCTTCCCAAATAATGAAGAAAATTACGTCTTTGAGAACGGGTTTCTCAAGCCAGGTGGCGCATTAGACCAGGGGCTCCTGTTTCCAAAATGCATCACAAACTGCTTGAGAAACTGTTCTACTATGATAGCTGGTGATGAAAATAAATGATGTTCAATAAGATGTACTTGTGTTTACTAACTGTTTATTCAGTTAAACATGAATTGTGAACTGTAGGCTTACATAAGCTCCAAACAACGATTTTTGATAACCTTAATCCGACTAAACTCATAACTGAACTAAACAGAAATGGAATTAAGACATGTGGAGTATGCAGATATTAGTGGCATTACTGAAGTAAAAACCACGCTCAAACTATTACCGTCATGTAGGACTTTTCACTATATTTTCTCACAAGATCCACACACACAGACACACACACACATCGCGAAATGCGAAAGTTTTTTTCTTTTCATTCAGCGCACGTTATTAAATTCCACAACACTTTCACCAGTCCTTCCTCCTTATTTGCGTCTAATACCTCAGTTTGTCACAGAGGCATGAATGAAATGTTCATGAGTGAATGTGAAACTGCCGAACTGCAGTTAAAGTCACCCAAAATTACAGGAAACTCTTACATGAAAGCACTTCACGTAAACACCTTAACTATATTATTTACTATTAAGGCAAATAACTAGACTACAGATGTCCATTTAAGCGTAGTTTAGCTGTCTTCAATCTCAGTGAAAGATTCTGAAGGGCACTTTTTAGTCAGACGGCTCACCGATTTGACTTCATTCACGGTCATTCATTTTAAAAAGCACTCGCTCCATTTTATTTGTATATGTTTTACTCGAACGCATAAACTCTACAGGTGCCTGATAGTTAGATGTGTAGCTAACATTAATCAGATTCACTCTACTGAACTGCATCCATGTTAGCACGTCACGTTTGATGTGATAATTTTACAATAGGAATACACACAGGTTCGGTGACTCGTTCTCGCCACCTACAGTGCAATTCGGTCAGGTATACATCCGCGCTAAAATATCAAGGTGAAAGTCATCATAGCTTGCGTAGAATAGACCCAGCTCCCAACCCAACTTCGAGAATAGATTAACAGCGACATTTTTTTAAGTGTCTCGCGTCAATGAAGCATGTTAATTACAGCCCAGCACTAAGACGGCACGGTTTTTGCATCTGAACTCTTCATATACAGTATATACATACATATATATGTTTTGGTCTGTGTGTGGTTCTAGGCAGGACAGACTGCTTTGATGCTGGCCGTCAGTCATGGGCGTCAGGAGATGGTGCGAGCGCTGCTAGATTGTGGCGCTAATGTGAACATCCAAGACGATGAGGGCTCCACCGCTCTAATGTGCGCAAGCGAACACGGTCGAGCTGAGATCGTCTCCTTACTGCTGGAACAGCCGGGGTGTGACATTTCAATCGTCGACAATGTGAGTACTACAAACGGGGCATGGACTGAAAATCTGGGCCACATTGACATTTTTTAGCGTGTTTTTTCTCATTTTTTGGCTGATTTTTACTTTCGGCCAAAAAAAAAAAGTTAATTCAGAGTGTCTGCAAGGATCTGAAAAAGTATTAAAAGGTGATAAATCAATTATAAGAAAATTAAGGCCCTTAAAACGTATTAAAAAGTCTGAATTGTGTTTTTCAGAGGTCTTAATTTTTGTTTAAGCGCTGTCACAAGTGTTTGACATTGACATTTATTTATTGTCCTCCTAATATTAATAACCGTGTGCTATTCATGCGATGTTCGAGCTGGAAGCTCCTCTGTCTGGGTGGTGTCACGTAATTTGCGACAGACACAGGGAGGTGATGTGACGCTCTACACATGTAGCGAAACCATAGAGCGAAACAGACGGCAAAATGGGAAAATGTAGGTTTGCGCACTCCTGGTTGCAGATAGACAAGTTTAAACAGCGACTGAAGCTTGTTGCTGAAAACAACCGCATAATTTATTCTTTCAGGCTTTATTTCTTCCGAGCTTATTCGAGTTCTGTTGCGTGGTTGTCCTCCATTGATTTATTTACGTACAACTGTTTATTAAGTTAAAGGTTTGAGATACTGATTACAACTTGAAGTAGCGATGTGGTCTTAAAATATTCTGAGAAGGTCTTTAAAAAGTCTTAAAAAGGAATTGAAATTACCTTTAGGATTCCTGCATATACCCTGTAATTGTCAGTGGCTGAAGATTTGGTACATCTCTACTACAAACACAATACAGAAATACAGAAACACACTACAAATAACGCAGACCACAATGGAAATGTGTCAGGAAACCCCAAAAATTGAGGAACCAGGCTGCTTCCTGGATGCAAGTGGCATTAAAAGCCGCTTATAAATATATAAGCAACAAGGAATTGTATGACCAGGATCTTAAAATAAATAAAAAGCTCAGCTGTCAGATCTCCGACAACAACGTTGACTTTAAACAGGAAGTAGCTGGATTTGTCAGTTGGACACTTTTCCATTGTGGTCTCTGCTATTTGCAGTGTGTTTCTGTTTTTGCATGACTTTACGCGTGTGTGCTGTTGTCAAATTGATAACGTTTTTTCAAACTGCTGCCACCAGTTGTTCCGAAACAGAGATTACAAATGTTACATTGTTACTCTTTGCTCTTGGTGCGGTTCACTTTCACACTGCCAAGTTTCTAATCGGACCACAAGAGCTAAAACAACTCACGTGTGAGTAAACTCTCCTCACATTGGTCAGTGTCAGGGTTTATTTTGCAGAATCCGGCTCAGCTGTCAGTTGAGGTGGTGGTTTGGTGGTGTTTGACAATGTGCGCGCGATGTGTCTGAAGATTGAGGAGAGATGCAGTGGGGAGGGGTGAGAAGGGTGCGCGACGTAGCCTATTTGAGGACCGTGAGATTACCGGAAGATTATCACTCATTTGCAGGCATCCGGAAACTCGCGAAAATTCCCTCTCTACTCATAATTCTCTCTTCATATAGCCGTATGCCTATTACATATCCATAAAACAGTGATATAACCGCGCTCGGAACCTTGGGTTACTCACTGCAATCGATCCGCTCCAGAGTTCGTTTCAATCGAGCCGAGACCACCTCATTCAAGCGATCTCGGAGCGATTGATTTGTTGCGGATCCGAGAGCGATTTGTGGTTTCACATATGCTAAACGAACCGCACTAACTGGGCAAATGAGACAAGTTCCGAAACAAAAGTGTAGGTGTGAAAGCACCCTAAGACAGTCCAACAATGGCGTTATGGACTTAAGCTGTGCATCATCTCCATAAAGATGAAATGAAATCCTATACTTTCTGCAAATAGACCCTAACGGAAGCAGATATAAGGAAAACAGAATAGGTCCAAGAATAGAATCCAGCGGTACTCCACATGAGAGAGATGCTGATGAGGACATACACTCGCCTAGGCAAACAGAGAAGCTTCTGTCAGATAAATATGACCGAAACCATTCCAAGGCAATACACTTAATACCAACACAGTGCTCTAAACGAGAAACTAACATCTATACAAATAAATCACAAATTAAATGAACACATAGAGGACAAATAAATCGACATATTTGAATGTGTTTTATTTAAATTGTGTACTGATTCAGTGGAGGTAGAGGTCACTTCCTGTTGCCTTTATATGGCATCCAAAGAAAGTGTGTTTTCTTAAATTATTAAAATATTGCTCTGTTCCTTTAAATCAGGGGTGTCCAAACTCGGTCCTGGAGGGCTAGTGTCCTGCTGAGTTTAGCTCCAACTTCCTGCAACACACCTGTCTGGAAGTTTTAAGCATACCTAGAAAGAGTTTGATTAGCTGCTTCAGGTGTGTTTGATTGGGGTTGGAACTAAAATACGCAGGACACCGGCCCTCCAGGACCGAATGTGGACGCCTCTGCTTTAAATCTTAAACTATAAAAAATTTACTGCAAAAAGAAACAAGTCATACCCTGAATGTCACTGCACTTTTAGCTTGACAGTTCATTATGCATCGGCTTTTTGTTTCTTTAGGATGGCAGTAATGCTCTGTCCATTGCTCTGGAAGCGTCCCACAATGACATCGCTGTTTTACTGTACGCCCACATGAACTACTCAAAAACACAGGCGGATGTAAGTCCTCTCTCACACACACACACACACACGCAGCAGAATCTGAGCATGAGTACTTTACAAGTCGTGTATGCAGAATGTCATTTCTGTTATTATTATGATTCACTTGTGTCGTGCATCTTCACAGTAAGATCATATGTTGAGAATGTGATTATCTCATTAAATATTATTCATATTTCATGTGATGTTTCGAGTTTATTTTAATAATTAGTATTGTTTTAACGCACTGTGAACACAATAAAATATAGACTAAAAGAGTAAAGTTCATAGACAGACTTTATGGTGTCTTGAGAAAGCCTCGTCTGAAAGTTTGAAGTAGTTTTAAAGTTTAAATTATTGAAGCAGATTTTAAACAGTGTGAAACAGTCGGCATAGATAGAGAACTACATATATATTAGCATGTTTCCGGTAAGGATTGGCATGTTTCTCGCTAGGCGGTTGATAGGGGGATCTGAGTGGTTGGTAGGGTATTGATAGACAGTTACTACGGTGTTCTGAGTGGTTGCTAAGGTGTTGTTTGGATGTTTTGACTGGTTGTTGAGGCTTTGCTAGTCGGTTGCTAGGTTATTCTAAGTGGTTGATAGGGTGTTCTAG
The DNA here is from genome assembly GCF_052040795.2 of Danio rerio. Taxonomy (NCBI): domain Eukaryota; kingdom Metazoa; phylum Chordata; class Actinopteri; order Cypriniformes; family Danionidae; genus Danio; species Danio rerio. Next base: position 55,143,931 of record NC_141028.1, on the reverse strand, counting down.
GTAGTTGTTAAGGTGTTGCTAGGCTGTTGCTGAGTTGTTGCTATGCAGTATTGAGTAGTTGCTAAAGCATTGCTAGGGTGTTTTTGGTTGCTAGGGTGTTCTGAATAGTTGCTAAGGTCTTGCTAGGTGGTTGCTTTGGTGTGACTAGGCGATTGCTATGTTGTTCTGAGGGGTTACTAAAGCATTACTAGACAGTTGCTAAGATGTTCTGAGTGTTGCTAGGGTGCTTCAGGTAGTTGTTAAGGTGTTGCTAACCGGTTGTTAAGTTGTTGCTATGCAGTTTCTAGGGTGATTTGAGTAGCTGCTAAGGCATTGCTAGGGTGTTCTGAGTAGTTGCTAAAGCGTTGCTAGGTGGTTGCTAAGGTGTTGCTAGGTTGTTCTGAGTGGTTGCTAAGGTGTTCTGAGTAGTTGCAAATGCAGTGCTAGGTGGTTGCTAAAGTGTTGCTAGGTGGTTGCTAAGGTGTTGCTAGGTTGTTCTCAGTGGTTGCTAAGGCATTGCTAGGTGGTTGCTTGGCGGTTGCTAGGCCATTGTCAGGGTGTTTTGAGTGATGGCTAGGTGGTTGCTAAGGCATTGCTAGGTTGTTGCTAAGGTTTTGCTACACAGTTGCTGGGGTGTTTTAAGTAACTGCTAAGGCATTGCTAATGTTTTTGGTTACTAGGGTGTTCTGAGTACTTGCTAAAGCATTGGTAGGCAGTTGCCAGGTGGTTGCTAGGCAGTTGCTAAGGTGTTGCTAGGCTGCTAGTCTGAGTTTAATGAGCCTAACCTTAAGTCTGTATGACAGTCTGGTGGAAAGTTATGAGGTCCTATGCAAAGTCAATGGGAGTTTTCGAAATTTTCCAGTTCAGTTTTTCGGAAAACCGTAAGTCTGATTAGTTGGGAAAAGATATAGCAACCCGAGTCAGAGCAGTTTGGAGGTTTGGTGTTAGTTTGGTGGTTAAAGAATTTATGATCTAGGAAGAGATTCTGAGAAATTGGTCTCAGAAGAAGAAGACAGAACAATAATACATTTCTGTAGTATAACTGTGTTGGCTTTCTCAAGCCACCATAATTAAAAAACATTCATTAAAGAGTTAGTTCACCCCAAAATTAATTTCTCATATATATATAAAGATTTTAAACCTTTATGAGTTTCTTTCTTCTGTTAAACAAAAAGAATATATTTTGAAGAACGTTGGTTGCTGGAACCTATAAGCTTCCATATTAGGAAAACAAAAATACCATGAAGGTCAATGGGTGCCAGCAACCAGCATTCTTTAAAATATCTTCTTTTGTGTTCCACAGAAGAAACTTAAAATTGTGGGTGAACTGTCCCTTTAATAGGTTATTTTAGCTAATGTTAGCAAATTGAAAATTATTTTATGGTTAGCAATGACATTATGGGAAGTGTGTACTATAAATATTGCCATTATTAGCATGATATAATGATACATTTTATGATGTAACTTTAATTGTTATTATTATTTTCTTTTTGGTTGTTTAGGCATCACCTAAAGCAAACTCCCGGAGCCCATCCAGCCCTAGAAAAACATGGCCCTCGGAGTAAAAAAAGGGCATATCACGAGCAAAAATGGATATAAAACGAACTAACTAGCTTTACTGGAAGATTAACAAAGCCTATGTTACAAGTCATATATACTGTATTACTGAATATTCATTTTTACGCACATATTTAATTAACTATGCTGCAGCATAACTATGTAAAATACTATGTATACACGTTAATGTTTACTTTTTAATCTCCAAAAGGTGTATTTACTATGGTAAATGTATTATACCGTGATATCAGTGTTTGAAATAAGGTGTTTGGGATAAATCACAACATAGCTGAGATGTCATGTTGATTACAGGGTTCACAGACTTAACCTTTGTTTTGATTAGCGGTTTAGCTGCGATGTTTTGCTTGGCTTAGACAAACCCATCATTAAAAAGGGTTCAGACATATTGCTGAAGATTAAAGGAATGCTTGACTTTTTAAGAGGCCGTTTTTACACTTTCCAAGAGTTTGTTGAGTAATTCAGGCGATCTCTGGGTCTAGCGGGAGCACTTTTAGCTTAGCATACATTATTAAATCTGATCTATGCTGGGCTAAAACTGGTACCTCATACAAAGTTCTAAATGAATTTTAAAAAGTCAAGCTGTTTTGTATTCATGTAGCTAATCTATGTGTCGGACAGGAACATTTAGCTTAGCATTAGCTTTAAGATGCTAATGGTCATACCTGACTCTATGATATTCTAAGCTAAAAGTGCTCCTGTCAGGCAGATAGATGAGCTAAATGGATACAAAAACAGTTTGAACTTATATATGTGTCTGACAGGAGCATTTTTAGCTTAGCATTAGCTTTAACTTTTCATCCACTCTGAGGTAATTTTAAGGCTTAATGGCGGTCATTTTTGAGCAAGATGCTAATGGTCACCTGATTCTGTGATGCTAAGCTAAGCAAAAAGTGCTCCTGTCAGACAGAAATTGGTTAATTGGATTTATAAACGGTCAAACTGTTTTTATATCATTTAGCTTAACTATGTGTCAGACAGGAACATTTAGCTTAGCATTAGCTTCAGCTAGCTTCAACGTTTCATCCATTCTGATGTGATTTAAAGTCATTGGGTGTTTATTTATGAGCAAGATGCTTACGGTCATACCTGATTCAATGATTTATGCTAAGCTAAGCTAAAAGTGCTCCTGTCAGGCACATAGATAAGCTAATGAATACTAACTAAAACAGTTTGACCTCATCTGTGTCTGACAGGAGCACTTTTAGCTTAGTATTACCTTCAACCTTTTATCCACTCTGAGGTGATTTTAAGCCTTAATGGGAGTCATTTTTGAAAAAGATGCTAATGGTCATACCTGTTTCTATTATGTTCTGCTGAAAATGTTCCTGTCAAACACAGAAATTGGCTTGATGGATTTATAAAAGGTCAAACTGTTTTTGTATCTATTTAGCTTATGTGTCTGAAAGGAACATTTAGCTTAGCATTAGCTTTAGTTAGCTTCCACTCTGATTTGATTTTAAGTCATTGGTGTGTATTTTTGAGCAAGATGCTAACGGCCATACCTAATTCAATGATTTATGCTAAGCTAAAAGTGCTCCTGTCAGGCGGATATAAATGGATACAAAAACAGTTTGAATTAATCTGTGCCTTGACAGGATCCCCTTTAGCTTAGCATTAGCTTCAACTTTTCATCCACTCTGAGGTGATTTTGAGTCTTAATGGCGATCTTTTTAAGCAAGACGCTAATGGTCATACCTGATTCTATGATGCTAGGCTAAGCTAAAAGTGCTCCTGTCAGATACATAGATGAGCTAAATAGATACAAAAACAGTTTGACCTTATCTATCCGCTTGTTAAGTGGTGACGTGTTTGTGACGTATGTAATACTGTTTCCGGGTCCAAGTGGCCATTCATTTGAGTAGAGAAAATATTCGTTTATGATCACGTTTTATTCCTATTACACATTAAAGTTATTTTATATAAAATTATAATGTACACAACAATCTCTGGGCTTGCTACATAACAAATACCAAAAATGTAACTATTTAAAAAAAAAAATTATCACTTTCTGGCCATCGGATATTAGGCTTGGACATATATACTGCAATCGTGATTTTCGAAAGCCTTAAATCGCTTTGTAAACGTTTATTATTACCATTTCATGAGTCTCCCCTTTCAGTTGAATAGAGCGCTTGGACCCGGAAGTCGCTTTGCGTGACGTCACACTTAACAAGCGGATGTGTCTGACAGGAGCACTTTTAGCTTAGCAATAGCTTTAGTTAGCTTCAACTTTTCATCCACTGAGATGATTTTAAGTCATTGGTGTGTATTTTTAAGCAAGATGCTAACGGTCATACCTGATTCAATAATTTATGCTATGCTAAGCTAAAAGTGCTCCTGTCAGGCACATAGATAAGCTAATGGATACAAAAAAAGTTTGACCTTATCTGTGTGTCTGACAGGAGCACTTTAGGTTTAGCATTAGCATCAGTTAGCTTTAACTTTCCATCCGATTTTGAGTCTGAGTCATTTTTGAGCAAGATGTTATTTCATACCTGATTCTATGAAGCTAAGCTAAAAGTGCTCCTGTCAGACTGGTTAAATTTATAAAAGGTCAAACTGTTTTTGTATCTATTTAGCTGATCCAAGTGTCTGACAGGAGTATTTAGCTTAGCATTAGCTTCAACTTCATCCACACTGAGTTGGTTTTGAGCCTTAATGGCAATCATTTTTGAGCAATTTTTTGGATTTATAAAAGGTCAAACTGTCTTTGTATCCATTTACCTCATCTATGTGTCTGACAGGAGCATTTAGCTTAGAATTAGTGTCAGTTACCTTCAACTTTTCATCCACACTGAGGTGATTTTGAGTCAATGTCAGTCGTTTTTGAACAAGATGCTAACGGTTAAACCTGATCCTATAATTTATGCTAAGCTAAGCTAAAAGTGCTCCTGTCAGGCACATAGATAAATGGATACAAAAACAGTTTGGCCGTATCTATGTGTATGACAGGAGCACTTTTAGCTTAGCATTAGTGTCAGTTACCTTTAACTTTTCATCCACTCTGAGGTGATTTTGAGTCTTAATGGTGGTCATTTTTGATCTGGATGCTAATGGTGATACGTGATTCTATGATTAGCTAAAAGTGCTGCTGTCAGACTGAGATTGGCTAAATGGATTTAAAAAGGTCAAACTGTTTTGTGTCCGTTTAGCTGATCCATCTGTCTGACAGGAGCATTTAGCTTAGAAGTGGCTTTAGTTAGCTTCAACAATTCATCCACTTTAAGGTGATTTTAGTCAGTCATTTGAGCAAGATGCTAATGGTCAGATTCATTGATTTATGCTAAGCTATGCTAAACGTTCTCCTGTAAGTCGAATGAATTAAAAAAAACTGGTTTTGTATCTATTTAACTTATCTATGTGTCAAGAGCACTTTTAGCATAGCATTAGCTTTAGTTAGCTTCAACTTTTCATCCACACAGGTGATTTTGCCAGTTATTTTTGAGCAATGCTAATAGTCATAGCCTTCTAGATTCTATGATTTATGCTAAGCTAAAAGTGCTCCTGTCAGACACAGAGATTGGCTAAATGGATTTTAAAATAGGCGAACAACTGAGTTTCACCATTTTCTTTAATCCATTTAGCTGATTTATGTGTCTGACAGCAGCACTTTTAGCTTATCGTTAGCTTTAGCTAGCTTCGACTCTCTGGGGAGTTGTAAAATGAGCCTATTTCTAAACAAAAGTGGAGTGTTCCTTTAAGCTGAATCCTTCATCCTGCTGTTTGGAAAAACAAAACCCCTCAGTAATCATCCAACACACACACTGTGGCTACACCTGTGAACACACTGCGATTATGTGCTGTGTGAAAAAGGCTAGCAACAAACACCCACATGTACTCCACCCGTGTTTTATCCCGCAGAGATTTATGTTTATCCTCCAATATAATTCAATAAACCTCAGCCATTACTGCAATAGTCTGTCATGTCTGGATCCGTCACGTCGTCTTGACCAATCATACAACAGAACTTCACTTAAAGGGACAGTTCACCCTGCCTCATAATAACAAGTGCTGTTAGTTAACTCTATGATTCATAAACCGCAGGTCAGTGACTACCTCTACTGTAAAAACATAGTAAAAAATGACAAGATACAGTCGAAGGCAAATGATTAGCCTTTTAGATTAGATGTTTTTCCCCATTATTTCTTTAGTGCTGTTTAACAAAGTTTTTTTTCTACAGATTTTTGAACACAATAGTTTTAATAACAAATTTCTAATAACTGATTTATTTGGTCTTTGCCATGATGACAGTACATCATTTTTTACTCATTGGTTTGGAAAACATTAGTTGAGCATTTAGTTATAAATATTACATTAATTAGGATATCCAAAATTAGGTTATCCACAAAGTAATTAAGTCACTGGACAACAATTGTTCTGTAGCCAATCATAAAGACCATTACCGAAAAATCATACTCAAGTAAAAGTACCATTACTTGACTAAAAATGTAGTGCGAGTAAAAGTATTTGTATTTACTGATGTAAATGTTACTCTAAGTATGTGTAAAAAGTAACCCTTTCAAAAGTACTCAACAGTAGTGAGTATTATGCTGTGAAAAGCTGATTCATGTAAATGTATTGTGTGGATGTAAAAAAATGTGTAAACGTAACATTCTGTAGTGCATCGAGTTATTTCTCACCAGCCAAACAACATCATAACTCGTTAATTTTAGGTTAGATTTAGGTTGTGATGTCAGGTGACCAAAACTCAATGTCTAGCCAGCTTCTAAGGACAACGTTATTTTGATGTCCAATAATGACGCCAAATGACGTTGATATTTGATTGACTTTAGGTTGTTAGAAAGTGACCAAAATCCAACGTTGACTCAACATCTTAAATCAACGTCATATTGACATTAAATACTGACATTTATTTATCAGGAATGGCAACCAAAATCCAACCTCTGATAGACGTCACAGTGGTAACACAGCTGTAACATCAATAGACGTTGATATTTGGTTGATTTTAGGTTGGAGGTTGAACATTGAAGTTGGCCTGACGTTAAGTTCTGACGTCAACCTGCTTTTCATTTCTAAAAAAAAAATGCAACGTCCCCACGATGTTAGGGTACAACGATAATCTAATGTCATGTTGACGTCTTGTGGGTGTTTAAGGCCATTTCGGTCATCATACAGTAAACATCCGTCATCTTCTCATCAGTGACATGCATCTAAACAGTCTCTGGGTCATTGTGTGTAACGATTTTAAACATCTTCTTGGACACTTTTAATGCTACCAAACAGTTTGCTGCGATTATAAACCACCCGTGTCGAGGTAGCTCATTATGATGCGATTTACCTTCTATGTGTGATTTGATTGGACAGGAATTACAGGACAGATTTTTCTTCTCCCATAGACACGAATAAATAAAGTAGTGGCTTCAGATTGCAGGAAAGTAGTGAGAGTAAAAGCACAGATACTGCACTAAAAATGTACTCAAGAGAAAGTAAAAGTGCACTTTTTTATAACTAATTAAATTACTATTCCTAAGAAAAACTACTGAATTAATAATTTGAGTATTTGTAATTAGTCGCATTACACCATTGGTTGCAGGGCATTCGCTATATGTAAAACGTATGCCGGAATAGTTGGCAGTTCATTCCGCTGTGGTGACCCCTGATAAATAAGGAACTAAGCTGAAGGAAAATTAATGAATGAAATTTAGTAATTTAATGTTAAATATATTTTTACTACAAGTTCATTCATTCAGTTTCTTTTTGACTTACTTCCTTTATTAATCTGGGGTCGCCACAGCGGAATGAACCGCCAACTTATCCAGCAAATGTTTTACGCAGCGGATGCCCTTCCAGCTGCAACCCATACCTGGGAAACATCCATACACATTCATTCACACACATACACACACTAAGGAGAGTTTAGCTTACCCAATTCACCTGTACCGCCTGTCTTTGGACTGTGGGGGAAACCAGAGCACCCGGAGGAAACCCACACGAATAGGGTGAGAACATGCAAACTCCACACAGAAACTCCAACTGACCCAGCTGAGGCTCGAACCAGCGACCTTCTTGCTGTGAGGGGACATCACTACCTACTGCGGCACTTGCCTTTAGTATAAGTATAAAAATAAATGCAAATAAAATTGTTGTCATATATTATTTGTTACAGCACATCATTTCTCTTTAGGTGAACTTACTTTATAAGAACTGAAGAAACATTGTTTGACCTATAAGAACAAATCAGAATTTGAAAAGACAAAAAATATAAAGCACTTTTAAGTTTAAAACCATGCCATTAATGCGATAAACCATGTTACTTGACATGGTTCCTTCCTATGTTTTAGGAACAGCAAAAAATAATTGGACTTCTGGTTGATCATTTGGAATGAGAAGTGGCTTATATGAAAGGTGAAGGCCTCTATATTACGCTTATTTTAATAAAATAATATATGATTATGCCTTGGTTTTAAATTCTTTAATTAGGTCAGTAAGGTCTGACTTTGCTTAGACAAAAGTCTTGTCACTGAACAGAAATAATGTCCAGTGTAGAATATAAAGTCATGCTGCAGTGGAGAAAGAATAAATATTGTGTATGACTCCAATGAACATGGAGGACTGCATCCATACATCTCTGCAATGACTCAAATCACTTATTAATAAAGTCATTTGACATGGCAAAGAAAGTGTTCTTGCAGGACTCTAAGTTAATCAAAATCCATCTTTATTCCGTCCTCCTCCTTACCTCAGACATGCTCAATATTGTTTATGTCTGGTGACTGGGCTGGCCAATCCTGGAGCACCTTGACCTTGAACTTTGATGTGAAGGCTGAAGTATGATGAGCGCTACCCTGCTGGAGAATTTGCCCTCTCCTGTGGTTTGTAATGTAATGGGCAGCACAAATGTCTTGATACCTCAGGCTGTTGATGTTGCCATCCACTCTGCAAAACTTTCACACGCCCCAATACTGAATGTAACCCCAAACCATGACTTTTCCTTCAATAAACTTAACTGATTTCTCAGGCAATCTTGGCTCCGTGCTGGTTCCAGTAGGTCTTCTACAGTATTTAAGATGCAGTTCAACAAATGATCCATCAGAAAAATGGACCTTCTGCCACTTTTCCAAATGATCAACTAGAAGTCAAGTTATTATTTATTGCTCTTACAGGTGGGATCAACAACAAGAGTGGTGTCAGGTAGTGTATATAACAAAGAAATAACACCTTGCACAAAACCTATTTACTTTACAAAAAACACTCAATATCATTCACAACACTGAAAACCGAAATAAGATTACTGAATAATTCAGATGTAAACACTAACATTACAGATCCCCCATTGTCTTGCATAATTCGCACACTGGTAACCACTTGACAGCCTTGTAGGAGAATGCTGAGAATCACACCAGTTACTCTTTGTTTTCTTAAGCAAACATGTCCATTCACGTCGTAAAAGAGCATTCAACTCAACGGATGCAAATAAAAGGCAGTGCAGGCATGTTTCAAGAGGTCATACACATTTTAAAGTTTATTCTAAAGTTCACCATGTTTTCTTGCACCAAACTTCCGGCTATAGTGTTCTGTTTATAAAACCATTGTAGATTAGTCTATGATTTATAGAACATTGAGTGAACATTGTCACCCAGTAGAATACAACTGATGACCATACCTGCCAACATTACCGTTTTTCCTGGTCTCTCATACTTCAGTCGCAACAATGCATAACGCAAGCTCTGTGATTAGTCGGCTTATTATCGTTGACGAGTGTGGGCGGGAACAAGAACCGCGCGAGCCTGATGGAGCGATTGTTTACAAGTGTGGAGTCCCTTGAAGGAGCACCGGATGGAAAGTTTTGTTTTGTGTTTAACTTATGGTCAAAGTTGTTGCACGTCCGCCGGTTCCTGCCCCAAAATGAGCGAGTTTGAGCCACTTGTACATTAAGGAAGCGTTCAGAAATACAAAACACCAGAGAAGAAACTTGATATAGAGGAACATAAACAACTTACTGCCACCTAGCGTTTCGGAAGTGGTATTGCAGAGCAACAGCAACAGCATGCAATAGTATGAATGCACGGCTACGTGCATTGCATGCGCCGTGGGTTACTCCGATCACTCGACGCAGAAGTATAAACCAGGCTTTAGTGACTTGACAAAGCATTTTTTTGGAGGGGAATACACTGTTGGTTGTGACCAGGGCCTAATTTGTAAATTGCGGGGTCACAGAACAAATCGGTGGAACGGATCCGGCATGTTACCCGGTGGAGGGACAGGTGTCTCGCACAAAAAGCTGAGAGAAGGGGGTTGTAGCAGGCGAAAGTGGAGAGGGCTGGGGAGTCGAGTTGATGAGGGGGATCGGTAAAATGAGGTGCCTGATTCATATTTCAGAGGTGCCGGATCCAGAGTGTTCCGGCACAAATTAAACCCTGGTTGTGACAATTCAATAATCAGTGGCTACAGCTAGGGATACGTCACCTCCATCCACGCCAACCCTTGTTCTTTTCGAACAATTGCCCAGCCCTACATCATTTCTATGATGGTCATAAAATGTTCATAACTGCTGAACACCCTGTTGTCCAATCCTTTAGAGGGAGACATCATTTTGACAGGACAAAAATTCTTCTTTTTGTATTTTTTATGCCCCTGCATAGGCTTCTGGCAAAGTGTGCAAATGGGCAAGTTGTGAACACGAGATTGCTTGGCTCCAACTTGAGTTAGCGTGTCTTTGTGTTTCCTTTTGTAAATAGTGGCTCGGGACCAGGATGGATGGGAATCAGGCTGGCTGGATGATTTAGTCACATGTGTCCTGTCAGAGGCTGGAGTCACTTGTGTAAAAGGGTGGGTAGAAAGGATTCTGGGATTCAGAGGTCTGAGGATGGTTGACAAGGCCACATTTGTCTGATGGGGCAAGTGAGATTCAGGGTGGAATGGAGCTAGCACTACAGCGTCTGATCTTTTCTTCAAGACCTTAGTCTCTTCTTTGATGGGAATGTGCTGGTTCTTCATCTTTGGGGATTCATGAGGAAGACCTGATGGCTGAGATGGTGCTGGAGGTGAATCTTCTAGAGAGATCGGTTCGGTTTTTAATATCATGGAGGATGGCATTCTTGTTGGGTGCACGTTGATCAGCGTCTCTTGATGGCGAATGACTTCACATATGGTCTTCAAGGTAATTTGAGGTAGAGGAATACCCACTTTACACAGAACCGGATCTTCCACCAATATGAAGTGCTTAATTCTGTCATAGGTTTCTAGGATGGATGTTTTCTCAAGTTCTCTTGTTCTGCTGTCACTGTGAGGTAAACCCAGCCACAGAAGTTTGACCAGCGTGTACATTAGTCTGTTGTGAATGTCCGGATAGTGTTTGGGATTGATGGCTGCTTCAGGATCGTCTCTCTTTCTTCTGCAATACAGTGTATTGCCCCAGCGGGTCCTGTACTGCTGGAGAAACTTATGCGGCTGCTTGTCATGGTCTTCCACAGCATCCCACGCATCAATTATCCCATTCCTCTGATACGGCGTCAGGCTCAGCTTGGTCTCAGAGAGGCCAATGTCAGCCAGCAGAGAACAGAATCTCTCCAGCTGCTGGAATCCTGGAAGAGGGTTGGAGCTGCAAGCATCCTCCTGTTAAAAAGTGCAATGATCATGTGGTGAGTTTAAAGGTGCTGTAGGAGATCTGGAAAAAGGTTAACTTTATAGGGCGCTTTTTAACCCTCCCTACATGCAAACTGCTGTCCAGAGCAACGCCTCCTCAAGTCAGGAACATGCACCATTGTAAGGCTATAATTCCTTTGGTCACACTTTATTTCGTTGGTCCATTTGTTGAATTTAAGTTACATTGCATCTACATGCCAATTAAGGGTGTCACGATCCTCCAAATGCTCGATTCTAAAGGCACGATTCGATTCGATTATGCATAACTAATTAATTAATGACCAATTAATTATTCATAGCCTACCGTTTAAACTACCTGACCTGGATGGTCTTTGTTTTACCCATAAACAAATCATACAGTAAATGAACAAAGGCAAGTTACACACATAATTATCACCTGTCAATAATTTTTTCTGCGGGACTCGTGAATAGGCAGTGATCTGTGTCGTTATAATGGCGTCGGTAAAAAAGACGCACAACCAACAGGAACCAGCCAACAGTATCTGAGGTGTTCGCTAAAATGACAAAGTACAAGTGAGTGAAAGATTGAAGCAGTCCTCTGACTGCCTGGACCTGCTGTCTCGAGCGCATGGCTGTGTGCGTCTGTGTCTGTGTGGTCACGTGATGTGTATTTTCAGAGGTAGAAAGGAAGGAGGGCTGCTCAGAAATGCTACACGCCACTGTGGATGTCAAATCGTTGTCGTTCTAAAATGCCATTTAAAAACAAAGACAGTGTAAACAGGGCCTGAGTGTGTACTTTTCGCGAGCGGATTTGCAACGGGGGTGGGCGGAGTATCACGATGCCGGGGTTGTCTATCGGACGAACCATACGTAATACGTACATAGCAGAGCTTGCAAAACTGTGTTTTTTTTTGTCGACAACACGAACGTTGTGAACATAACTCACTGGAAATCCAAAATGCTTACACATCGGCGACTTCATTGAAAGAGGAGAGGGTTTAAGTTCTGTCGACGGGTCTCCTGCTTCTGCAGTTTAACAAGCACTTCAACAAGCCTGTTTTCTTCCCGCTTGGAAAGCCAAGCTGATGTGACATGGGGGCGTGGCAGCATCGACGATTCTCTTTTTTGATTCGATGATCGAAATTGAGCATAAATCTCGATCGATTTCGATTAAAAATCGAAATCGTGACACCCCTAATGCCAATTAATACTCATTAGATTATAAGTAGAGTGTCAGGTTGGGGTTACTGTAAGCTGACATGTACATGCAAGGTTTATTATAGTGAGTTAAATGTCTGTTGAAGGAGCAGTATCAGCAGATATTAGGCAGACAGTCTACAAATACTCAAATGGACCATCAAAATAAAGAGTTACCATTCCTTTTTTAATGGAAGGTGTGTAGCAAACAAAACATGTCAAAATTTTCTCATTGGTGAATCCTTGCATCAAAGATTTCCATGGCTCGGCTTATCTCTACGTGGAGTAGGACTGTTAAAGAAAATTGACATATGTATCTAATTTAAATGCATTCGAATTTTTGGTGAGCCTGATGGTAAAAACATTGAACTGTGCGTTTAAGCAGGTGTTTTCTTGGGTTATTGATGCACTGATTGCTTATTTCCCTTACACTCACATTAAGGAAATTAAATTATATTTTATTTAACCACGTAAACTCTTGATGTTATTTTGGGATTTCCGCCTGGATTTTGCCTACCCAAATTTAAAAGCTTCCCAAATACCAAAAATTTGGTATCATTTTAAAGAAAACCCTTTGAATTTACATAAAACATTATTGAAAGTATAGAAAATATCTGTATATGTCGTCTGTGTTATAATAAACACCTAAAAAAAGGCACTTTTAGAATTTGTTTTTATCAACTCAAATTTGAAAGTGTACCTTTTAGGTTCTGTGTGGTCTAGCGTGCTGTAATTATTTTTGGTGGTTCCTGCACGTCTGTAATCATAAGAAAAAAGAAAAATGTCTCCACCATAATCTATGCAAAAGTTATTGTATTCCAACTGATGAGAGGTGCTGTACAAGCCACAGGGAGCGATCATTATTTACATATTTCACTATTCTTTTGTTTGATCAAACATAATTCACTGTGTTTGGACCACATCAGACATATAAAAGGATTACTTATGCACATCACCTCAAAAACAGAGGAGAATGGCCCTGAAGCACACAGCATAAGGTAAGAGATGACAGCTGTCTGTGCTATCTGGGGCTGCTTACTGATCATAAATGTATTGTTTTCACTTCTGCGCCATGGAAACACCACAATTCATTCGACAACTGTTTGATATGTGAATATAATTCAGTAAAAAGAACGCTAGAACTGTATGAGCACCGGCAAGAGCTTTCATTTGAGCTATAACTTGTACATGTGTCATATGAAAAATATAAAAATTAACCATTGTAAATTACCTACCTTGGGTCTCCAAAATACTGTGTATTTAAGTGTAAATAACTTTTGGACAGTAGAATAAAAAAGTGATGCATATGTGCATAAAATATAGATTCTACACTTTCAAACGAATCCACTTAAGGGGGTCTGGTGCAATGCTAGCTCTTTAAATCTGAAAGTGAAAGTCGATGACGTCAAAGACCCCGTACCGGGTCCACGGAGTTTAACTGGTTTTAAATCACAAAAAATTAAGAGTAACTAAGTACTAGTGATGCATTTGGATAAGCAAAAAATAAAGACTCACAAAAGCCGGAGGATGAGCAGTGGTAGTTTCATTGGTGGTTAGAGTTAAGTGTGCTGGAGCAACGGTGACCACATCCTGATCTGCCTCTGGGTCACTCTGGTATGCCTCGTCATCCTCCTCTGGGTCAGCCTGGCCTGGCTCAATCACCTCCTCCTCTGGACTGGGTGCGTACTTTGATAGGTCAGTGAGGGTGAAGCCTCCAGATTCACCCGTGCTTTGGCTGAATAGATAATCCAAACCGAGCCGCTCGTTTGACGTCACAGCAGCGGGGACATGGATATTCTCCTCCACATTTTCTCCAAACAACTGCTGGCATCGGGTGTTGAGACGTTCAATCAGAGGCCCAGAGTAGGATCTGTGCGTTTGGTGTTTGACACCAAACACTGTGTGAGGACTCTGTTCTGAGTTCCAGCGAGCGATTCTGCTGATGAGGTGCACATGAAATGGATGTGCGGCACAGTGGGGGCCTTCAAATGACAGAAAGAGCATTAAAATCATATCATGGTCAGACATAGAGATGCAACAGTACAGATTGTGGTTTTAGGTTATGATATTGGGGTGTGTGTGTGTGTGTGTTTGTGTGTGTGTGTGTGTGTGTGTGTGTGTATATATATATATATATATATATATATATATATATATATATATATATATATATATATATATATATATATATATATATATATATATATATTTACACACACACACATACATACAATTGAAGTCAGAACTATTAGCCCCCCTTTGAATTTTTTCTTCTTCTTTTTTTTAAAATGTTTCCCAGTAAATATTTCTCAGTGTGTCTGATAATATTTTTTCTTCTGGAGAAAGTCTTGTTTGTTTTATTTTGACTTAAATAAAAGTAGTTTTTTATTTTTTTAAACACCATTTTAAGGTCAAAGTTATTAGCTCCTTTAAGCTATATTTTATTTTCGATAGTCTACAGAACAAACCATCGTTATACAATAACTTGCCTAATTACCCTAAGCTGCCTAGCTAACCTAATTAACCTAGTTCAGCCTTTAAATGTCTCTTTAAGCTGTATAGAAATGTCTTGAAAAACATCTAGTCAAATATTATTTACTGTCATCATGGCAAAGATAAAATAAATCAGTTATTAGAAATGAGTTATTAAATCCATTATGTTAAGAAATGCGTTGAAAAAACTTTTCTCCGTTAAACAGAAACTCGGGGAAAAATAAACAGGGGGCCCTTTAAACTATTTTATTTTTCGATAGTCTACACAACAAACCATCGTTATACAATAACTTTTCAATTAACAGGTAAAATAAAACTGACATGGGAAATTGTGCTGGTTATAGGTTACGAATTTTGGTTTCTTTCCGTTTAATCGTCCAGCCCTATATTGAGGTCACTTTATATTACACTTTTTGATTGTCTGTTAAAAATATTCAGATTGTTGTATAAGTGGTTTTTCATAACTGCACCAAATTGGTAAATACTTTAAAGGCTTTAAATTTAACAATACTTATTTTTCACGTTAATCAGGGTTACGACATTGAAAACTCTATGACCGTTTAGAGGCCTTAATTTATCAAACAATTTGTCTAAAGCAGATATAATGACAATTAAAAAAGCATTTCTTAATCTTAGGTGATGTTAATTAGTTAATGCCTAATAATAACACTTTAAAATTTAAAGTTGTAATTGTTTGATTAAATGAAGCTAATAACTATTAAAATTTTGTTGTATTTTTATTTATTCACTTATAACTCTAATAGTATGGCACAGTGGGTCAGTGGTTAGCCCTTTCACCTCACAGCAAGAAGGTTATTGTTTCAAGTACCGGCTGAGTCAGATGGCATTTCTGTGTGGAGTTTGCATGTTCTCCCTGCTTCGCGTGGGTTTTCTCAGGGCGCTCCGGTTTCCCCCACAGTCCAAAGACATGCGGTACAGGTGAATTGGGTAAGCTAAATTGGCCGTAGTGTGTAAGTGTGTGTGAATTCGAGTGTGTATGGGTTATTGTGTACATGTGCATGTTTAAAGCATTTTTTAGCTATTAAATATTTTAAAAGTAATCTTTTTGCAGCTTAAGTATTATATCTTAATATAATATACTGTGATAGGCAGCACGGTGGCGCAGTGTGTAGCACAATCGCCTCACAGCAAGAAGATCGCTGGTTCGAGCCCCGGCTGGGTCAATTGGCATTTCTGTGTGGAGTTTGCATGTTCAACCCGTGTTCGCATGGGTTTCCTCCGAGTGCTCCGGTTTCTCCCATAAGTCCAAAAACATGTGGCATTGAGTAGGCTAAATTGTTAGTAGTGTATGTGTGTGAATAAGAGTGTATAGGTGTTTCCCAGTGATGGAAGCCTAGTCCAGTGGTTATACAGTAAAAGGCTCTAATAACTAGCAAGTTTACAAACTTACTTGAAGAGTCCTTTACAGTAACAAGTAGTGGTCTTGGACTCTCTTTGGGTGACCAGACAACAACATTGAGAGCGCGTGTAGAGCGAGACCCTGGTGTGAAAATGACAAGAGTATACCATCAATTCATACAAGTACAAATCTAGAAATTTCCGCTCATTAATCTCCAACTAAATGCAATAAACTGTTTAAAAAACTAAACGCATTCAAGAGATGCTCTGGCTGGATAACCCTGGGTCTGGTGGGAGCACTTTTTCTTAGCTAAGCATTGATCATTGAATCGGATAAGACCATTAGCATCTCGCTTAATAAAAAGAGGAGTTTTGATTATTACGCCAGCATGAGTATAAGTCTTGGCCCAGGGGTGTCCAAACTCGGTCCTGGAGGGCCAGTGTCCAGCATATTTTAGCTCCAACTCAAATTAAACGCCTGAACCCGCTAATCAAGCTCTTTCTATGTATACTAGATCTCCAGGCAGGTGTGTTGGAGGAAGTTGGAGCTAAACTATGCAGGACAGGTCATATCGGTCTAAAAAAAATACCAACTTTGCATTTTACATCGGCGTTAGTACATGATGCAACCACAGAAGAATCAAGAATAGGAAAAGGATCACAAATCTTTCGAATTTGAGTGGGATGCTAATGGTCTAATCCGATTCAGTGATTTATGCTAAGCTAAGCTTAAAGTGCTCCCGCCAAACCCAAAAACCGGCTGAATGGTTTTAAAACTGGTAAAATTCACCCGTTGACCTCGAGGAGATTTGTAAAATGATTGTACCTTTAAACATCTGACCCATTAGGAGCCAAGCAAAATATAATGGTGTGGACTGAATGAACTGATGAACATGTACCTGGGATCATGTGAGGCAGAGATTTATAGAACCCCTCCAGACTGTTGTTTCCACGGAGACACTTATAGTATGGAACGTCCACCCCATTGATGTTGGCGGTACCAGCCACTCTGTACATGCTCATCTCTGGCGGATCCTGTATGCACTCAAGGTGTCGTTGCTGCGCTTCCCACACGCCATCTATTGCTTCTGTAAGGGGACCAAAATATTTACACATCAGATGGACAGTTTGCATGTGTCAAAATAGCAGACGATAAATATATATTTACATAATGTTATACACTATACGCTAACAGCATTGCACAACCCCAAATTAGAAAAAGTTGGGACAGTATGGAAAACGCAAATAAAAATGAAAGGAGTGATTTATGAATTTACTTTGACTTGTATTCGTAAGCAAATTTTATTTAATGTGTTCCACATGATTTTTCTTGTTTTATTTTTCAAAATAAACGTGTATTTTATTATTGGTACTTGCAATACATTTTAAAAGAAGTTGGAACAGTCAGGCATTTACCCCACTTTGCCATATTGCTATATATTTTCACAACACTTATTGTTTAGGGACTGCAAACAAGTCTTAAAATGGCCAACAGTACGGGCTCTTCATTGTCGGATTTTGTGCTTCAAAATGACCCACACGTTCTCTATTGGAGACAGGTCAGGACTGCAGGCAGGCCAGTCAATTACCTGTATCTTCTTCCTCCCATGCCAGCACCGTCTTGTTGAAGTATGCATGGGCGTGCCTGCGAAAGAAGGCAGCATATTGTGCTCCAAAATCTGTTCTTTTCAGCATTAATGGTGCCATCACAGATATGCAAGTTTCCTTTGCCAAGGGCATTGACACAACCCCATACCATGACAGACCCTGGCTTTTGGACTTGTTGCTGGTAACAGTCTGAATGATCTTTTCTTCTTTGGTACCGAGCACACTGTGTTCATTTCTCCAAAAAAAAAAAAATACCTAAGAGAGTGATTTATCTGACCAGAGAACACATTCACTGTGTGATGGTCCTTCCTAGATGTCTCCGACCCCAAATAAGTTGACCACGCTTCTGGACACTGTTAACATAGGGCTTCCTTTTGCCACAGAACAGTTTAAACTGGCATTTGTAGATGTAACTACATACTGTGGAGCTTGTCAAAGGTTTGCCAAAATAATCATCCATGTGGTGATATCGGTTATAGATAAATGACGATTCTTGATGCAGTGCCACCTGAGGGATCAGAGATCACGGTTGTTCAGCTTAGGCTTGCACCCTTGTCCTTTACGCACTGAATTTTCTCCAGTTTCCATGAATCTTTTAATGATTGCACTGTTGAAGGTGAAATATCTAATGTCTTTCAATCTTTCTTCGAGGAACATTGTTTTTAAACATCGCAATAATTTTCTTATGTATTTGATGGCAAACTGGGGTTCCTCATCCTCATCTTTGCTCCAAAAAGACTAGACCTTTTATCTGTTGACATCACTGGTTTCAAATTACATAATTATTTAACCAACTGACCAGATGATTACTAACCCTAAATTGCTGCTGTCACAACTTCTTTTGGAATGTGTAGCAGGACTGATCGACAGGAAAGGTGTAATTACACATGAATTGAAGTTGACCGGACAAAACATGAAATATTTAATGTTCATATTGTCTGTAATAAAATACGTCAAATTAAATTTAGAAATCCCTACTTCGTTTTTTAATTAGGATTTTCCATACTGTCCCAACTTTTTCTGATTTGGGGTTGTATTTAGAATAGCAATATATAGGTAGACCGAGTAAGGCCCAATCCCAATTCTATTTTTGTACCCCTACACTCTCCCCTTGGCCCTTACAACCGAGGGTGAAGGGGAAGGGCTTCAAAATTTACCCCTAAGAATTGGGACAGCACTACACAACCTGCACACGTCATCATATGTCCTCGCAATCTCTTGCTTCATGTGAGATCAGATGATCGCGACTGCTGTAGTTATTCCAGTTTTGTTATTTTATTGCTATTTATCTTCAAGTACATAGATATATACACTAGATATCCCATAGGGACCCTAAGCATGCGTCAATAGCGCCGCCACATTGGTACAGTGCTCCCAAGACAAATGTCATTCAACCGCACTAGTCAAGACAGTGTTATTAAGTGAAGATGCGGGACTTTAGCGCTGTCTACGGGTGTGGTAACGAGCAAACAAAGAAAACAAAGCAAAAAGGCAGAAAATTTCATAGGTAAGATTTAGTTTTTTACGTTTTTGTATGTTCTGAACTTTTGTGCTAAACAGGTCACGTTATTGATGATAATATAGTCACTTACTGCATTCACCATAAGGCAAAGTAACTCCAACTCGCACTAAACACTCAGCTTATGCTAGTTTTGTTGAATAAAATCAGCAAACAATGCAAAGAGAAATATGATAACGAGATGCTGCGCTGCCAGAAAATTGTATAATTGTCGGCTAGTGAACAAGTCATTCATAACGGAGATTCATTCACAAACGAATGGCTCCCTCCGTCAGTATGAGAAGTGAAAGCAGGAGAGGAGGTGTGTTTCAGGACATGGATTAGATCAAATTTAACAGGGAGGGTGAATAGTACATTTCTGTACACACAAACACAAGCTTTTTGTCAGGAATGCCAATGCGATGATCCCTCAATGTAGAAAAGTGATGTAAAATTTTAATTTTCGTATATAGAAAAAAAAATATTGCATAATAACATCCAGGAAAACTACCGATCATAGATATATGTATATTTCTGGCTTTGGATGTCCACAGTCCTCCACTGTACCTTGGTCCCGCATTCATTTCAAAGGAGCGCTACTCTGTTTCAAAATGGCGGCTCTATTGACGCATTCCTTCCAATAGACAACAACAGGGTAGGCGACATCTAATATATATATCTATGTTTCAAGTATACTTAATAGGACCTTGATTAGCTTGTTCAGGTGTGTTTGAATAAGGTTGGAGCTAAAATCTGCAGGACAACGGGCCTCCAGGAACAAGTTCGGTGATCCCAGGCCTAGACCATTGTCATACAATCACTTGCCTAATTACCCTAACCTGCCTAGTTAACCAAGTAAAGTCTTTAAATGTCACTTTAAGCTGAATATTAGAATATTAAAAAATACAGCAAAATATTATGTGCTGTCATCATGGCAAAGATAAAAGAAATCAGTCATTAGAAATGAGTTATTGAAACTGTTATTTTTAGAAATGTGTTGAAAAAATCTTTCCGTAAAACAGAAATTGAGGAAATAAAAGAACAAAAATATACAAATAATTCTGATTTTAACTGTATATGCTTGGAGTAGATTAATTACCTGTTGATTTAAAGAGACTGACTCCACTCTGGTCCATCCCAGCAGGACCCTTGAGCTCATCTATGGCCCTCTGAATGAGCTGAAAGGTCTCCTGAGCCCCAAGAGTGACTCTCCGAACATGGTGCTTCAGCTGCTCTCTCGAAACATACAGCCGCACCATGTCTTCATCAGCTACGCTGTCAAAAGCCTTCAGGTCCTGAGCTCTGACAGCCTTGATGAGCAGCTGTAAGTCTGCACGGTTGTAAGCCAGCACCGCTCCTGCAAGGGCAGACTTGAACACTGTGTACTTTGAGTGGCTGTCTGTGCGAATGGCTGCATCAAAGCAATGAATCCAATAGAAAAGGTCCAAACGGATGACCATACCACCGTCCACCCATGTCTGGAACAAATTCTCCACAGCAGTTGGGCCTTGCGCACAACAGCACCCACGGTCAACATACAGGATCTTCGGGACAGGTTGACTGGCCTGCTGGAACCGGTCCATAATTCCCTGACACATGGGCTTCAGACACTCAGTGGACTCGTCACACGTTACAACAAATGAGACTATTTGTGAGTGCTCATTGCCAATGCTGGTGAACCACTCCCCGGAGCCTTCAGCTTCCCCAGACACCTGCAAAATGTGAGAGACTCTGTAAGTCTGTATATAGTTATCTGTAAATTATACCTCTTTATACTCAGGGCCGGAGCAAGCTGAACTAGCCTTCTAAGTAAATAGCAATCACACCGCCCTCAACCTGAAAGACAAAAAGCGAGGACCAGGAGGGAAGGGGTGGGTGTCCCAGATGAAAGTGAGGACCGGGGGTTCGGGGACGCCATCCTCACTATTCTGCCACCTAGGTTGCCTCTATGCACGGGCCGGCCATGTCTATACTGCCATCTAGAAACATTCATATTCAAAATTGTGTACAAACATTGGACAGATCAAAAAAAAAAAAAAAAAGGGTGATTTTCACAAAAAAGATTTCTGGATGAGTTAGGGACTGGTAGCCGAACTGTACGTTCACATTGAAAACGGCGAGAGCGTGAAAGTAGCCATAAGTCTTTAATTTTCAATGGAAGGTGGAGGCGATAAGCGGCGAGGAGCTGCACGACGCGTTTTCCCAGGTGTGAGAGTCGAGGAAAGTTGAAATCAAGTCCACCTTATGGTAATGAGCTATGACGCGGTTCGGCGGCAACCAATCAGAATGTAGAAGTCCACCGCTTGAGAGGAGTCCAGAGAACACAGTCCTGTGAACTTTGGTTCCGACCACAGTTGTTCCCAAGGGTTTGATTAATGCGGTCGCTGGATTTCCACTAATTAAAGTTGTTTTCTTACAGGAACATACATTAAAAAAAGTTACTGGCGAGTTACTGATGTGCATTGATGTTATAGAAAGCGGGAATCTCATGCAACAATGCAAAACAGTATTGCTGCTTCAGGATATTTCAGACATATTGACACATTGGATAATTAAGTGGTGCAAAACCACACAACATGCAACTTGATCTTCCATTGTTAAATGAATTTGATAGAAAAAGCGTGCAACATTTTCACGGTAGAAAGCATGTTTGATGCAGAAATGTGACTGATATATGCTGCAATGGCCACTTTAAATACAAAATCAATGTAGCGGATTTTGACGCTCTCGCCGCCGGAGCTGAAGGCAAACATCGTTGTCGCCAGGGCGGCCAGAGCGACCTTTGATGCTCTCACCGGCTTCGTTGTGAACGCACAGTAAGGGTCAGGACACACCAAGCTGACGGTCGGCTGTTGAGCTTTGTCGATTCATTGGTCAGGCAAGTTTCACACGTCTGCTGTCATCGTTTTACTGTCAGATAGGGCTGAATTAATCACAATATAATCAAAGTTGACATTCAGGACCAAATTTTCCCAGGTCAATTTTTTCTCTTACATTTCCTACCACGTGTGGAATCACGTGACCCACTCTGTTAAGGCTGATTTATACTTCTGCATCAAGCACAAGCATATGGTCCGGCGCAGCCTTCTCATTGTCTCACACCCGCACACCTCTCAATGTCGCGATGACGCATAGTGCAAGCTATTTGGTCAGTTTGCCAATCAGAGCAGAGATTCGCAATAAGTCCTAGCAGCAGTCTGTAACCACGATGATGTTTGTGACCAGGTCCACTACATGGTAACCATTGTACCACCCACTAGGGTAACACCCATGCTACTGTGACGACTGGGTTTATGTTAGAGGGAGGTGTAGGCGATTTTCCATTATGCAGGGGACCTGGTAGAGTATGTCATCAAGCTGTGGGTTACAGCAAGGACTATCTCGAGAGCTGCGAGCCCCAAGTGCAAGTGTGGAGCTCCAGGTGAAAACCTTTGTTTTGTGTTTACCTTATGATTAAAGGTTTTGCACGTCCACTGGTTCCAGTCTTTAAAAGAGCTAGTTTTAGCTTCTTGAACATTAAGGTTGCATTCAGAAAAAACCTCCATGAAAAAACTTGACACAGAGGAACATAAAAACCTCCTGCCAGCTAGTTTCGGAATATGAGATTCGGCATGTGCCGTGGCTCACAGCGATCACTCGACACTGAAGTATAAACAAGGCTTTAAAGGCTGAGGCTGATTTATACTTATGCAGCCAGTTTGCAGTCACATCTGATCTCTAGACAAGCAGGACGATGGACCACTCTTGAGCCTTACTTTGCACTACACTGACGATGATTGGAAGCTGCGTCAGAGATGCCTTGAGACGGCTGAAGAGAGAGCTTTGACTGGTTTTTCAGCAATGAATCAGAGTGCGAGTGTGACATAGTGAACTGACGTAGCAAGTAAACGATTCAAGCCAATCACAAAGAGGCCAGAAATCATTTTGTTTAGTTTTCGTTTCTCAAATATTCGCAAACAATATGAATTATTAAATTGTAAAACCTATTTAAACAAGCGAATAATTGTGGTAAGTGACAATAACTGTGATAATGGTAATAAACACTGCTTTGTTTATGCTTTGTTTGCATCAGAAGTTCAGTTCCCTTGTGGAACAAGAAAACAGATTACTGCCCCACGCGGAGCTAACAGACATCCTCTTATGCAGGCGAAGAACATGGCTCTTGTTTCAGTGAGCTTTCGTCTGTTCGGCGTGCAAAACGAGGCAGCAACACAGTTGGGTTTCACTGGTGCCAGTTGTTGTCGTTGACTTGCTGTCAAATGGCCGACTGTCTGCTTGGTGTGTCCCAGCCTTAAAATGTTTTCGATATCACTAAGCAATCAAATAGGTTGAGTAACTTGATTCTCAACTATGTTGTTTGCTACCTTGTGCATTGCTGCATTTACCTTTTTTGAGTCCATTTTCACCACTGTGCCAAAAGTGGACAGAATCTGGTTCGTGTAGTCCTGCATATTGCCGGCCTCTGCGAGCAGGAATGCATGGCGAAGTAGGCGAGCAGAAGGCAGCTCTTTTTGAGGAGGTGGAGCCTCAAACTTGTGTTTAAAGGCTGACACAATCCCACCAGGCTTTTTCAGAGTCATCAGGAGGGTGGTGTACAGATCCTTCCTTTGGAGATACTCCTTCGTATGGTTTTCTTGAACCTGTCGGCACACCTTCATCATGGTGTGCATCTCGGTACAGTCCCGCAGAAGCCGTATCACGCTCTTGTCCACACCACGCCTAAAAAGTGTGATAATCAATCAGTGCATGAACAGAGTACGGTAGGGCTACAAGGGTAAAGCTAGCAAAATTACTAGGCTCGATGCTGTTTTCCCGTCAGGCTACCAAAATCCATCATCAAAATTTATTTCAATGCTTTTGTATTCTTTCACAAAATGGATAATTATGTTTCATGCAATGTTTTGGCATTTGGGAGCCACTATCAATATGTGCTTACATTTGCCCTATCTGGTGTCAAAAGTACCAAGTTGATAAAAATAAATGCATTCATTTATTTTCCTTTGACTTAGCCTCTATTTCAGAGATTGCCACAGTGGAATGAACCACCAACTATTCCAGTATATGTTTTACACAGCGGATGCCCTTCCAGCCACAACCCAGTACTGGGAAACACCCATTCACACACTACAGCCAATTTAGTTTATTCAATTCACCTATCCTGCAAGATTTGGACTCCGGAGCACCCTGAAGAAACCCATGAGAACACGGGGAGAACATGCAAACTCCACACAGAAATGCCAACTGATCCAGCCAGTACTCAAACCAGTGATCTTCTTACATTGCTAGCCACTGAGCCACTTGATAAATAAAACAATAAAAAGCTACCAGAAGTTCTTGATAAGGCTACTACAAAAGACAAAAGACTCGGTTCTACATTTGATGAGGCAAATTTGTTATATTGAGCTCTCTACCTTTCTGGACTGAGACATTGTAATCAAGGAATAACTAAAAATTTCCATGAAAGAACATTGTTTTTTTTTATATATAACCATCCTCAAACATCCTGGAACATTCTTTTATGGTTTCAATAATTAACCTACAGGCACAATAGCCCAGTGGTCAGCATGCTGACATTTGGAATGGTAGCACTTCAGGGCGTCCTGAGTTCGAATCAAAGACATTTCCTGATGTACAAGTATTGTTCATAGTTTATGTTAGTAAATACATCACCTAATGAATCCTAAGGTTGGTTAAGCAGTGTTTAAATTTAATTCTTTTAAATCTGTTGTAGAGACTAGGGCTGCACGATTCATCGAAAAAAGATCACGATCTCGATTCGACCCTACACACAATCTTATTTTCAGCTTCCTATGATTCAGCCAATTATATTTTCGAGGTCAGGAGAAAAGCAAGGCAGTCGCACAAGTCTTCACAGCAACATTGACACCTTCAAATGGTGTTAAAAGTGTCACATACTGTATTTATGAGGTATAATTCACCCAAAAATGTAATTTCTGTCTTCATGTAATGATGTATTTGCGTCTGCAAAATCACACGTGGGCTGACCGCCAGCTGTTTGTTTACTATCGTGCACGCCCAATGATGCCTACTATGGTGAACAGAACCTGCATAGGCTGTGAATAACAGGTAATGAAGTTGTAAATAACGTTCAGCTTGTTGCACAGAGCCATCATTTGAGGGCCGTGTGGGAGGTTGGATTTGCATGATGACAGCAGTCATGAGCCACACTCGGAAGTGAAAGTGAAACCTGTGCGAACATCATTAAAATGATCGTATCGACGAACATTTGATGTTTTTTTTCCCATTGCAAACACAAAGTGTTGTGCATGAAAATAAACGTTTACTGTGTCAGTATAACAAATTAAAAAAAATTAAAAAATTACCTAAAAGTAATGTTTACCTAACATTATTTTATTTTATTTTATTATTATTTTTGTTTTTTTATAAAAACTTGGTTATTTTAAAATTAACAAATGCCATTATAACATTTTATTTGGTAAATGTATGCTTTTCTTTGCATGTATGTCTTTAGTAAATAATGTTTGTTTTCTATTCTATACATTTATTTTGGACTAAAAAAACCTGAAGTGCCTGTCTGAAGGGCAACCAGAGATTTAGAAATGTTGCGAGCCCTGTACAGTAAAGAGGTAAACAGACAACACTTGTCTGGTTTACTCACCCATTAGTTAGAATTGCAGGGAACATGGCTTGGTGAGCCTCACTGAGCTGACAAAGTATTGCAGGATCCCATGCCAACCAACGACCCACCTCGCCACCATCACTCTTCCTCCCTTCCTCGGTGCACGGCCCACAGCGCAGTACCTCCGTCAGCATTGAATACCAATTGGCGACATCGCAGATCTGACAAACCTGTAACATGACAAACCAGCAGCACTTTGTATTGTTTGACCTTTAAATGCGTTTACTACAGGGGTCCAGAGAGCTTAACGCTCTGTAATTTAAGAAAGCACATGCAATCACCAAAAACACCAGGAAATTAATCAAATTTCTTCATCAGTTTGACAGCATGTTGCAAATCCTTACTTCAAGAGTTCACACTCAGCTGATGATTGATTATAATACTTGTTTGGCATGCTGTCCCGGGAGAGAGCCCTGAGCTCATAAGATCCTCGAGCCCGGGGCTCCCTCCCGTTTCCAAGGCGAGAGGGGAGTTTGAGCTCAGGTAGATCTGGAGAACTCCCCTGCTGTAGTAGCTAATGAACAGATAATGGTGGCTCTTAAGAGCTGACTACTTTTTAGGAGCATGTCTATGGTGCCGATTTGGATTAGTCAATTAACTTAAGTCGCATGTTTTTGGACAGTGGGAGGAAACCGAGAAACCCACATGACCACAGGGAGAACGTATAAACTCCGCACAGAAACGTTGGCTGGCCTGGTAAGGACTAGAACCATTGACGTTCTTGCTGTGAAGCAACAGTGCTAACCACTGGGCCACGATGCCACCCATCTAGGAAAGGAGGAGAAGTAGGGGTGGAAGGGGGGATTCTTCAAAACGAAGATGGCTGTTATATGGAACTTAGGGTATTTATAGTGGTTTAGGAATCGTCTGATTGGTGAATCATAAATTGGATAATGCGGGACTGACTGCAAGCAATCATAAGCACGTGATCCTCTCAAAATTAGTTTATAAATAAACTTCACAAAGTAAACAAACTAATAATAAGCGCTGCATTCTCTCACAACATGTGCAAATAGCCAAAACAATGGAAATGTTTCAAGGTGGACACAAATATTTTTGTTTACTTTAACATCCTAATTACATAATGAGCTATATGCACACAGACTTTTAATTTTCAGCCGGGTGGCTTCTGGTGAACTGTCTTTCTATAACAAAATTGTCACGTTTAAGATCTGTTTTCTTTGAAAATCAGCAATCTTCACTCCCTGTTAGCTATACAATATGAAGTGGGTATATGGACAAAAAGCACTACATTAAATTCCATTTCCCCCCCCGCCATGTCTTTAAAATATGACAGCTTATTTAACCGCAATATTTTCAATGGAATTTCTGCGATAGCCTGATTCTACTGACGGCACTAGTGTTCACAACTGTCTTTCATCTCGTTTTATGCTTAAACAACTAAATGAATGAGTAAGTCTATTTAGCTGAATGTATTGTAAATACATTACAAAAATCAATGCTGTAAAAACAACCTTGCGACACTGAAATGAGTCTAAGAAAATTAAGCTTTTACTGGAAGTTTATCGTCAGCTTTAAAACTCTAGCTGTGAACAGAGTCCTTTCATTTGATAAAGTTAACTGTTGGCTTTACAGTTTAATAATCATACACAATGTAATCAGACAAACCCTATTGTGGTATCCTGACGGATAGAGGTGCAGGTTTTTTCCACTACCAGCACATTCTTCACCACGAGGACACCTCAGTGAGTATCTCCACACTCCAACGGGCCGCCAGACAAAGACGCGACCCCGAAAGAAGAGGTGTGGTGATGGCACAGTCTCGCTGACGTAGCCTGGAGATTCTGGGGGGTAAAACCACATCCTGTTGGACTTCATCACCCGTCGCCTCTTCAGCACACCAGTACTGTCCTGATAGACCTGAACGTGGGTGAAGAGCCCTCTCTCTGTGTCATTCTTCACCCATGAGAGGTCAGCCGGTGAAATACCGTCAGGTTTTTCCCACATCCGCACCCAACCCTCAAGCTCAACCTGCAATATAAAGATGGAGTCAGAATTATAAACACCCCTTTATAATTTTTCCCCCAATTTCTGTTTAACAGAAAGAAGTTAATTTCCAACACATTTCTAAAGATAATAGCGTTAAAAACTAATTTCTAATAACTGGTTTATTTTATCTGTGCTATGATGACAGTGAAAAATTTTACTAGATCATTTTCTAGATACTAGTATTCAGCTTAAAGTGGCATTTAAAGGCTTAACTAGGTTAATTAGGCAAGTTAGAGTAATTAAGCAAGTCATTGTATAACAATGACTAGTTCTGTGGACCTACGATATTGCTTAATGGGGCTAATAATAGCTGTCTTCAATTCAGAGTCCTTTGAAGTCATCCACAGGCTGAACCAAGTGTGAGACGATGAGACGATCTTGCCTACAGAGGACTGATCTAGTCACTAGGCAATCATAACAGCTGCTGTTAATAAGATCTAATAAAATTTGTAATTTTTTTCTAAGTGATTGTAAAACTTATTGTAAGCAATCTACAGGCAAAACAAGGTTTATAAAAGCTGGAAATATATTTCCTTTGATCCATACATGTACACATAAACTGTCTATAAAATCACCCTTTCATAAGACATGTCATACTCTTTCTGCTTTTTATAACAAGTGTTTAGATATCCAGGCTAAATAAACTTAATTCATTCTTAATGCATTTAAACTCAAAATTGACTAAAAGTTAATTCTACTCATTGGAAAAGAGTTTTGAACTCAGTGTTGAAGGTAATGAGTTAACTAAACACCTCATTAGTTAAACTTAAATGGAATAAGTTCACAATACTCATATAGATTTTTTTTTTTAACTCAAATTGTTTATTGCAATCGGTTTCCTCAAATGGTTTGAGTTGACTTTACTTAATGTGTTTACAGTACTCTTTTGGTTTGAGTTCTCTTCATTTACTGGGTTTTACTGTGCTCAAATTGCTTCATTTACTCAAATAGATTAAGTTAACAGTACTGATTAGGATAAAATTTTGAACTTAAATGGTTTGTTGCAATCGGTTTCCTTAAATGGTTTGAGTTACCTTAACTTTTTTGGTTTTACAGTGTATGAATGTCAATGGTTACAGATTGCCTTTGTTTGCGTTCAACAGAAGAAACTAATAAAAGTGAAACCACATGCGGGCGAGTAAATTGTCAGTGATTTTTTTGGGTGAACTATCCCTTTAAAGCACATTTAATATACGAATACACTTGACTAAACATGTTCACAATGACATCACCTATATACTATACACTCACCGGCTACTTTATTTATTTAGTACATCCAACTGCTCGTTGAGGCTAATTTCTGATCAGCCAATCACATGACAGCAACTCAATGCATTTAGGCATGTAGACATGGTCAAGACGATCTGCTGCAGTTCAAACCGAGCATCAGAATGGAGAAGAAATGGGGTGCCAGACAGGCAGGTCTGTGTATTTCAGAAACTGCTGATCTACTGGGATTTTCACGCACAAGCATCTCTAGGGTTTACAGAGAATGGTCCAAAAAAGAGAAAATATCCAGTGAGCGACAGTTCTGTAGGCGCACAAGCCTTGTTGCTGCCAGAGGTTAAAAGGAGAATGGCCAGACTGGTTGGAGCTGATAGAAAGACAACAGTAACTCAAATAACCACTTGTTACAATTCACACAGGCTCACCAAAACTGGATAATAGAAGATTGGAAAAATGTTGCCTGGTCTGATGAGTCTCGATTTCTGCTGCGATATTCGGATGGTGGGGTCAAAATTTTGCTCAACAACAAAAAAGCCTAGATCCATCCTGCCTTGTATCAATGGTTCAGGCTGGTGGTGGTGGTGTAATGGTTGGGGAGATGTTTTCTTGGCACACTTTGGGCCCATTAGTACCAATTGAGCATCGTGTCAACACCACAGCTGACCATGCTCATCCCTTTATGGCCACAGTGTATCCATCTTCTGATGGCTGCATACAGCTAAATAATGCCAGGGCTCAACAATAAGGACTGACCGGTGGTCCAGGGCTAGCGTGAGCGACACTTGGGACAGTAGTCTGCATCATTACTGGCCCGATTGGGACAGTGCTGCCTTGTCACTAACATTTAACTTGTCTGTGACTATTTGTCAATTGCGTGCATTTTAAGTTTGTGCTTTTAAGTTTTTACACGCTACCTTCTCTGTAATGTAGTGAACAACATATTGCTTTCCGGTTCCTCTTATCTGTTTGATTTGACCATGCTATTTTTTTTTGTAACCTGGTAACAACCAGTAAAGCGTAGAAACAGCAACATGGCGGCAACATCAAATTACAAGGCTAAAAGAAAATGTCTGTTTCTAACGTCTTGGCAGTAGACATTTACATGGGAACAACACAACAAAATAAAAATTAAGTGAGCAAGTTTGCCGTCAGTTTGACAAGTCAGCCACTTTTGTAAAATAATTTTAAACCGCAATAAAATAGATCCACATTTTCCATCTGCTCTTTTTGTTAGCATAACACTTTTATTTACAGTTTTTTTTAAGTATTAAAATTCTAGATTCACAGACTTTATTTTTGACACATTATTTAAAATATGTGGCTAAAAAATAGCTATTAACTTCCCTTTTTTGGGGCCAGTGAAAATTTTGGCAGGGCAAGTAAAATCTAAACCACTTGCCCGATCGGACCAGTAGAAAAAATCCTTAGCGTTGAACCCTGAATGCTCCATGTCATAAAGCGTGAATCATCTCAGACTGGTTTCTTGAACACAACAGTGAGTTCACTGTACTCAAATGGCCTCAACAACCACCAGAGCTCAATCCAATATTGCACCTTTGGGATGTAGTGGAATGGGAGATTTGCATCATGGATGTGCAGCCGACAAATCTGCAGCAACTGCGTGATGCTATCATGTAACTATGGACCAAAGCCTCTGAGTAATATTTCCAGTACCTTGTTGAATCTATGCCATGAAGTATTAAAGCAGTTCTGAAGGCAAAATAGGGTCCAACCCAGTACTAGTAAGGTGTACCTAATAAAGTGGCCGTTGAGTGTATAACTGCAGGTTAATTATACATACATGTGATAACTTTAACTGTTAAAAGCTATTATTTACTAGTTAAAGTAATGAGTAACTAATAAAGTTATGGCGACTAATAAACTTACCATTTCTGAATTTGATTTTAAATGTGCACGTTTCGTAAAGATGCTTTGAAACAATAATTACTGAAAACTGCGCTACACAAATAAACTTAAACTGAACTGAATTAAAATGAATATTATTACTCACAGAAGAGTCACTCATGGTCTCCTTTTGTCGTCTGTAATGTGACCTGCTGATGATCTGGTGGAGCACTTGAAATGATCCGAATTACCGGCAACACCACTTAAGAGGTCTCTATAACTAAAATGACACACATCTATTCATCGACCCATCTAAAAAAATATATATATTTCACTGTTTACCAGACAATTAGCGAATCATTTATTTAGGTTCAGTGGTAATTTAAAGAGACGACTATGACATGATTGATTTTCATAACCCTTATATGATCACATCCATTCATTCATTTTCTTGTCGGCTTAGTCCCTTTATTAATCCAGGGTCGCTACAGCGGAATGAACCGCCAACTTATCCAGCAAGTTTTTACACAGCGGATGCCCTTCCAGCCACAACCCATCTCTGGGAAACATCCACACACACACACACACTCATACACTACCAACAATTTAGCCTAATTCACCTGTACTGCATGTCTTTGGACTGTGGTGAAAACCGGAGCACCCGGAGGAAACCCACGCGAACACAGGGAGAACATGGAAACTCCACACAGAAACACCAACTGAGCAGAGGTTCGAACCAGTGAGCATCTTGCTGCGAGGCGACAGCACTACCTACTGCGCCACTCCGTCGCTATATGATAACACGCAGTCATAAATGTTTTTAGAGACTTAAATGTCCCACCCCCCAAACACCCTGTCATCCATCGCGATGTTTCACATTAGACATCGCCCAACCCTAGCCTATATGGTTTAAGCTTTCACATTATTAATTACTTTAACACTGTACTATTTACACCACAGTTACTACAGTTTAATAGTGCACTATAATACTATGCTGTAGCATTCACAAATAAAGAGTTGTAAATACTACACAGTATACACTTTACTAGCCTATATGGTTCAGGTTTTTACCTGATAGCTGTGGTAATACTACAACAATAAACAAACTACTTTAACACTGTACTGTGTACACCACCACAGTTACTACAGTTTAATAGTGCATTATTCATTCACTGACAAAGAGTTGTAAATACTACACAGTATACACTTTACTAGCCTATGTGGTTCAAGTTTTTACTTTAAATGACTGTAGTGTTTTTATCATGCCGTTTTTATTGTCTTCCAGACCTTCTACACAGATAAAACCACAAAACCCATACCTTACTAGTTTTGTTAGATTATTTTGTTGGTGGTTAACACTAGTGCTCTAAAATAGCAATCGTTTGGATAACCAGCAACACATTTGCTGTTTACTTTACTCTATTTTACTTGTAAGACATAGGCAAATATAGTAAAATACATTAAACAAACTGTGGTAATACTACTATAATAAAAAAAACTAACTATTTAACACTGTACTGTGTATACCACAGTTACTACAGTCTAATAGTGCACCATAATACTATGCTGTAGCATTCACTAACAAAGAGTTGTAAATACTACACAGTATACATAACGTCACAATAAACTGCTGTTGAAGTTCTATGGTGGCTGTGGTATTACTATAGTAATAAACTAAATATTTTAATACTGTACTGTTTACACCACAGTTACCACAGTTTAATAGTGCATTATGCTGTAGCATTCACTAACAAAGAGTTGTAAATAGTATGTATTTGTGCACTATTAAACTGTAGCAACTGTGGTGTAAACAGTACAGTATTAAAGTATTTTGTTTATTACTATAGTAGTATTACCACAGCAACCATAGAACTTCGACAACAGTTTACTTAAGGTATTTTACTATAGTTGCCTGTGGTTAAAAAGCATAGCATCTACTATAAATTTACTATAGTATTTTTATGTAACGTTAATTATAGCTTCAAGTATTTACCGCCTCAACAGGCAAATATTGCAGTTTAGTAGAAAACGTGTCTCTCTTTATAATACAGTCATCGTGTGCAACATATGCTGTTTTAAATCTATATATATATACTTAGAAATATGGTATAAACCGCAAAATTACGGACTTTCCTCGATCCATTCTGTTCAGTTTTACTTCCTGCCCTCCATCTGAATTTCGCGCGTCACTAGAATCACGTGATTGCAAACAACATTGCTCTCGAAAGGAGAATAAATGAATAAGTTATGCTTATTTAAAACATATTTGTTCTTATGAAGAACAGCATCAGTGAAAGTCAAACAGGCGTTTTCGTGTGTTGTAAATTACATATACTCCTAAAGCTTGCTTGACGTCATGGACATGTCATTGTGCATAGGTGTATATATCTATGGTCATTGTGTGCATTTTATATCGGACACAACGCTATAAGGCTGTACAGACAGTATATCACACCAAATGTCCCAATACAACACTGTACTCTCTGTACTGTTGTAGCGACCAGTTCATTAATCCATCAATGTGATTAACATCAACAGATATCAACTCACTAACAATTAGCCATAGCTCGTGAACACCGACTGCACGTTTTTGCAGCTCAATAAACACTTTAAGACTGTTTACAACACTGTAGTGCCAAAAATGTATATTCATGTTCGCTCAATTGTCCTTTGATTAGAAATATTAACAGATATCCACTCACCTTATAACAGCATGATCTCCTTGCATAAGAACCATGTGCCAATGTTTGCAGCTCCAGTTTATAACATAAAAATGGCTAACTGGTCTTAATGTCCGTTCTCTTCTGTGATTGGTAGTCTACATTCAAATTCTGCGATGCGATTGGTAGTCTATGGTGACGGTAACTCTCAGCCAATTGAAGGAGGTAAAAGAATGGGTCACGCCCCCGGGTAGCCAGAGTTTAGTCAAAATCTGCTTCTCGCTTTTCCCTTCTCATATCACATTAGTATTAATTATCAATAAACAATAATGAATATAGAATGGAAATGCCTGATGAATGTTTGAAAATGATTATTTTAATAATAATAAAAAATTGTTTATTGTTATTATTCCATCCTGTCAATGTACATCAAGGCGCAAACAGTATCTGCCAGTCAAACTATAACATCCAACTAGAAATGTAAAGTTTGTAGACAAACTTTATGGTGGCTTGAGAAAGCCTCCTCTGAATGTTTGAAGTAGTTTCAAAGTTTAAATAATTGAAGTGGTTTAAAGCAACACTTGGTATAGAGAACTACAAATAGGATAGCATGTTTCTAGTATAAACTAACATGTATTTAGCATAAATTTAGTATGAATATGCATGTTGCTAGTATGTTTGTAGTATAAATATGCATGTTGCTAGTATGTTTATAGTATAAATATGCATGTTGCTAGTATGTTTGTAGTATGAATATGCATGTTGCTAGTATGTTTATAGTATGAATATGCATGTTGCTAGTATGTTTGTAGTATGAATATGCATGTTGCTAGTATGTTTGTAGTATGAATATGCATGTTGCTAGTATGTTTATAGTATAAATATGCATGTTGCTAGTATGTTTATAGTATAAATATGCATGTTGCTAGTATGTTTATACTATAAATATTCACGTTGCTAGTATGTTTATAGTATGAATACGCATGTTGATAGTATGTATATAGTACAAATTAGCATGTTGTTACTATGTTTCCAGTATGGATTAGTATGTTTGTTAGTATATCCAATGTAAAGTCAATGGCAGCTTTTTACAATGGGAAACTATGAGATAGTTGCTAAGTACGTTTCATCCAAGCCATCGAACTGACAATATCTGAGGTTTTCCGTTTTAGTTAAAGATTGTCAAAACTAATTTGTAACTGGATTAACTGGCATGGATTGTTTATCTTAAAGAGCCCCTATTATAGGATTTTACAAATGAGCTTCCATGCAGTGTGTAACAGAGCTCTAGTGAATGAAAACATCTAGCTGAGGTTTAAATCTGAAAGTGCATCGTGTTTAAAACGATTGATTCTTTAGGAAAATAGTCAACTCAGAGTCTAATAAATGAATCGGGTTGGTTTCAGATCTTTTGTTTGATCACATCGAC
This sequence comes from Danio rerio, assembly GCF_052040795.2. Taxonomy (NCBI): domain Eukaryota; kingdom Metazoa; phylum Chordata; class Actinopteri; order Cypriniformes; family Danionidae; genus Danio; species Danio rerio. The sequence goes on along the minus strand of NC_141028.1, from coordinate 55,108,820 downwards.
GTCAATACGGTACATCACAAAATATTTACCTCCAGTTCTGTTAAAATGTGCATGTGCTTTCACTTCAGCGGAGGCTCGGTGGATCACGGGACTGATCATGATGCAAAGATGACCATCACTAATAGATGGAGATTCGGCTGTGGGGAATAAAGGGTTAAAGTTCATTTTCACAACAATACCACAGAATAGCCAACCGTGTGCTGTGTTTGTTCCTGCCATTTTACTTTTGATACAATAACCTACACTACAACATGGGATTCGCCGGCCTTTGGCTATTAAAGGAAGGAGCAGCAGAGACTTTTGTGTATGGGACTTTGTCAGACTTTGTCAGTAACTATTACAGTTCACATGGACCAATTTCTTCTTCCTCCAATTGTAATCACCCAGAGCGGCTTGTAATCATGTATCTGTAAAAGATCAGTGCTTATGCTGTATCTCTCAGTTTAAATCTGTATGGGGCTGTTCAAATATCACGTCCAAAACTATGTTAAAAATGTGACGCGTGCTTCTTCCTTTATCAGTTTTAGTTGCAACTGGCGGTCCTCTGCTTTTTGCGTTTGCTATGACCACCATCAGCTGTTCATTATGCTGCATTCACACCAGACGCGGAACACGTGGACAAATCGTGCTTTTCGTGCATAAATAGCCGCGTGAACATTTGAGTTTACTCGCTTTATTTGCTTGTCAAAATTCGAATTATTCGCACGTCAAATCCGCTTCATTCTCGCATCAAATTCACTTTACAACAGACGTGGATTCGCGTGATGGGAACTGCTTCTGTCTTCCCGGTGACTCTAGCTTGGTTGCTAAATGGCTAACATGGATTTAATTGATAAAATAACTGTTTATGTGCTTTATGAAGGCTGAAAAACAGCGTTGATACGTTTAGGGCCGTGTCTGAGTCCACTAGATCATTTCAGAAGTGCATCCAGCTCTGTGAGCTAATAAACTCCTCCAGAAAGTGAACCTGGATGATAAAGGCTTTCAGTGGTGCTTCTGACTGAGCCCAGCCCAGTTTGATGAACTTTTTGTCGGTGTCGGCTAGAGACTTTTCCCCGGGACTACAACAACAGGTGTACGTCACAATCATGCCCCCACTAGAGCAAGCTATTGATTGATTAACGCGGCGCCAATGTCCACTGAAGTTCAGACTTTCGAACTCAAGCACTTCGCGCGAACACGCAAAACACTCAATTTGCGCGTTTCGTGCCCCAGGATGTCTATTCGCGCGTTTGCATTGACTTAACATGTAAATCACGAGCGCTTGACGCGCATTCCGCGTCTGGTGTGAACGCAGCATAACACACGGGGAGCGGTCATTTATTTAAATAGTTCAACTTTTACCACTGTGTGGATTAATCAATGTGTGTTGGGGTTAGGTTTATGAGTAAAGCAATATGCTGGTGTTTAACTACATAAATATATTGCCCCTCACGAGCAAGTGAATCCTAAAGACATCACCGAAGCGAGTCACCACCGAATCAGGAGTGAAACTCAAGACTTCAGCAAAAGTGCTAGTAACACAAACAAAATGCTGTCTCTTGCTGATGTTCTGAAGCAGATTGATATTTAGAAGTTAAAAATAAGCCAAATCTCTGCTTTTAGGGTTTCTCAGGTGTGAGTCTAAGACCTAGTAAGGAGTACTACGTAATTTGGGACTTTTTGCATCCTCTAAACTGCCTCTGTGTGCATATAAGAATGTGTGTGTGCGTTTGTTTGTCGTTTGCTTATTACGCAATTAGTTTCAAGTATCGTAGTGTAGCGTGTTTATGTGCTTCGAAGTCATTGCCTTGATCTGTAGATTTTGCTACATTGCTAATGCTGCGTTCACACCAGACGTGGAAGAAGCACAAAGCGCGAATGACTTGCATATTAAGTCAATGCAGACACGCGAATAGATGTCCTGTGGCGCGATACGCGCGAATGGTGCAGCGCGAATGACACAAATGGCACGGCACGAATGGCACAACATGCGAATGGCACGGTTAAGCGTTTTTAATTAAGCGTTTTGCGCGTTTGAAGAACGTAGTGCACGAATCGCTCTAGTTCGAAAAAGTTCGCTCTAGTTCTGAAAGGATCTAGTGGACTCAGACAGTGCTCCAAATGAATCAACGCAGTTTTTCAGCCTTCATAAAGCACATAAACACAAATATTTTTTTTCAATAGAAATCCATGTTAGCCATTTATCAACCAAGCTAGACTCACCGGGAAGACAGAACGCGAGTTCGAGTCGGTTGTGAAGTGAATTTAACGCGAGAATGAAGCGGATTTGACGTGCGAATGAATCGGATTTTGACAAGCGAATGAAGCGAGTAAGCTCAAATGATCAAGCGGCTATTTACGCACGAAAAGTGCGATTTATCTGCGCGTTTCGCTTCTGGTGTAAACTCAGCATTAAAGTTACCCTTTACTGAGTTACAAGATTGTAAAATGCGATGTCTTCTATTTGCTGGAAAAATGGTAGAGAAAAGTGTGAGTCTTGTAATCTGATTCAACCTGACTCAGGCCCCGTTTACACTAATGCGTTTTAGATTGAAAACGCGTAAGTTTTGCTACGGTTACGGCATCCGTCCACACTATGCCGAAGTTTTCGAGCGCTGAAAACGGAGTGTTTTGGAAATGCTGAAGAGGCCATTTTCATTCTAAAACGCTGCTGCTCCGTCTCAGTGTGGATGAGGGAAAATGGAGACATCTGAAAACGGAGGCGGGGCTGCTGAGATTCGCTACCTGATTGGGGCATTTGTGTCATTGCACATCCTTCCCTTATTCGTCAAGCCCCTATCACATGACCTTAGCACATGGCTTTAATGCTACCGGAAGACAGCAGACCAGCCTTCACTGTAACCAACAACATGGACACAGAAATGGGAGCTTTGTTTGCACTATTGTCTGTTTTAGGCGCCATATTGTGCAGTTATTAATTTGTTACGTTTAGTAACAACTCGACCACGTCGTCTGTCCACAAAAATACCTCTCTTGCTTTCTTTGCCATCGCGTTCATTGTTCAACCGGCGTTTGATGACTGACAATAACCAAATGCTCAGCGAGACACATGCTTCCTGTCTATGCTAGAACGCGCATGCCTAGAGTGCGCGAATGGTCACATGATACACGTTTTTGGTGGCGTAGTGTGGACGGAGATATGTTCAGAAACGCTAGGTGAAACTCTAGTGTGGACGCGGATCGTTTTTGATCTAAAACGCCGTTTTAAAACTAAAATACACTAATGTAACCGGGGCCTCAATTGAGTCAAATCAAGTGATTTAAATCTTCAAGATCCGATTCCTTGAAATGAGCTAATAAATCTCTGATCGATCTTTTAACGTAGGTTGATCCCCTACGCATACACACTCTAGGACATCACACACTTATTTTACATCTTGTTAAAATAGGTCTCTGCGTGCTAGCAAAATAAACATTGCAAATTCTGATTTCCTGCGGACCTCACAGCAGCGAACAAGACACAAAGACTACGATGTCATAAAAAATAAGTTCCTTTAATAATACACACTTAAAATATGAACTGCAGGTAGTAGTGTGAGGTGTCCTTACGTGAGAGCCGCATGAGCGCGACTAACGGTGACGCTGGAAATTCATGTTGGACTGAAACACGACTGCATTCATAGAACTGAAAAAGCTTAAGTTAGATGAGCAATTAACAGGATGGGGGGGGAGGATTGAGGGAGGGGTAAGAGCATTTCTGTATGTACGCGTAGAAATCCAGTCTCTGTGTTGTGATAAGCCGCTAACTACAAATTTAAAAAATAAAGACACATTTGGCAACATAATCAGTGTTTCAAAGGGAGCTTGAAATATTACCTAGATGTGGCACATAATCCAAAAGAAATGAGGTTAATGAGCTACTGGGTTCTTCTCCGTACTCGGATGTGTCCTTTCTATTAAAAGTGTGCCGACATGCGCACAATTACACGACGTTTAGGGGACGAGTCTGTTTGTGGCTGCTGCAGAGACACTCCTTCCAGAAAGAGTGCGAGAAAGCAAAAGATGAGTCAGGGGGGAGGGGGACAGCGAGTGCTGTTTTTCATCATTGCTGCTGAGGGAAGTGGAGGATGAAGGGAAAAAATAGAGAAGGCCCGCATCAGAGGTGCTGCTGAAGGAAGTACAGTAGCATTATCTCGTAGTGCTCTCCGGACTCGGGACAGCGGATGCTGTGTCTTTCGTTGGGGTAGATCTGCGGAGAAGACATGTAATTGTTTATGTGGTTGAGGATAATAATACAAAAACAATTATTTAATGCTCCGTTTTCAAACCTGTAGCTGATATGGCTTTCCTGCACGGATGAGTTGAGACACCAGGAAGTTGGTGTGGAAAAAGTGCACGTTTTCATCAAGGAACCCATGTAAAATCAATAATCGGTTTGGCCTTCAGGAGAAAAAAAAAAAGCAAAACACTAGTTAGAACAGTGAAAATACATTTTCTGAATAACCTTTTGCATGTTTTCTACTATGTCTGATTAATTGTTTAGACATTTCAGTGTGTATTAGGACAGGGATTCTCAAGATAAACTTAAATATTATACTATACTTATTTGAATTCATTATTAAATGTCATAATAAAATGATCAAAGTAATGGCATTTCCTGTTTTCTGTGACTGAAAAGGCTAATTTGGTGCAAAAACAGCCTCACTATTACAGACATGTGGCTTAAACTTCCAACCGATGTGCGTCTAGAACTACGTTCTCAGTTGTGTAAATTAAACCGTCACGCAAATGTAAAAGTAAAATAACCATTTGATAAAAGTTTAAATAACCAGCTCGAGCGTGCCTCACATCCGCGACCCGTACTGTATCACACAAGTCACAGTGCTCTCTCTGTGTGTGAACACTTTAAAATATCTGCATAGTTGTCTAAAGTAATGTCCAACAAGTGTTTTATAGTGGACATGCTCAGAGGATCTAGCGAGACTTGGTGGTGTTTCAGTAGTGAACAGCTTGTTCACCATTCCTGTCAGCAAACTCCAATAATGTCCGTCTACAAACCAAACCATGTTCAGATTGATGCGTTTCAACAGATTTGTATGTTTTTACTGTGTTTTACATTTCTTTTTTTATTTTTAATGGATATGAATAGTAGATCAATAGATGATTAGTAGTCAGTCTAACTCAAAGCAGAAACTGTTGCTTTGCCATGTCCTGTTGTCCAGTCAGGTTCATTTATTGAAGAAAAGGCCCAAATACTCAGCAGTTCTAAAGAATAACTGAAGTGAAGAATTCAGGACCTTTAAACCTGTCTGTTTCTTTTAAATATTAAAATATATATTATTATATTTTATATTATATTTAAATATATATTTATAATGTTTCTTATTTTTAATGATTTTAAAAAAGAGATTAATAGAACGCAAAAGAAATGTTTTGACAATAAATAAAGCTTTAAAATGCATTTTCTCGAGACAATCAGTTTGGGCCTTCAAAAAAATTTCAGAGATGGAGGTGGGCCTCCAAGTGAAAAAGTTTGAGAACCCCTGCATTATAGGTTGCACCAACTATTCGACTATGTGTGTGTGTATATATGTATGTTACATACACTGTATAAAAAGACATATAACCATGTTAAAAAAAGTCAGATGTTAACGTGACTGAACTTTTCCTCTTTTAGGTAAGTTAGGCAAATCACATTTGTTTCTGTTATGCTTAATAGCAGAATAATGAGAGAGAGAGAGATTTTATTGAGAAACTGTTATAACTTTTCTTGAAAGTCAAGTTTGCATACAATAAGAGTATTATGCCTCTAAAAAAAGTTCAGGTGATGGTGTCAAGGTTTTGGAAGTTTCTGATTAGCTTATTGACAGCATTTGAGTTTATTGGAGGCACAACTGTAGAAAAGTATTTAAGGGAAACCTCAAACACACTGCTTCCTTGTGTGACAACATGGGAAAATCAACAAGCCAGAACCAACAAAAAAAAAAAGCCAGATTACAATTTGCTGAATTCTGGGGGGGAAAATAGGAACACCATCCCAACTGTGAAGTATGGAGGTGGCAGCATCATGTTGTGGGGCTGTTTTGTTGCAGGAGGGACTGGTCCACTTCACAACATAGATAGCATCATGAAGAAAGAGCATTATGTAGAAATACTGAAGCAACATCTCAAGACATCATCCAGGAAATTAAGACTTGGCCACAAATGGGTCTTCCAAACAGACCATGACTAGGCCCATACGGAATCTGCGGGCGCAGAATTCTGCAGATTTTCCGCAGAATTCCGTAGATTTCTGCAGATTTTTAGCCCATTATTAATTCTGTTTATTTACTTGAGTAAATGTGTAAATTTGAATTTATTCAGTTTTTATTCAGTAATTTATTACTTTTTATTTCATATATTAAGGTGTAAGTTATGATACTCTGTTGGATACTCCCAAAATAATTCCGCAGAAATCCGCAGATTTTTACCAAAATTCTCAGCAGAAATAGCAAAAAACGTCCGCAGATTCCATCTGGCCCTGACCATGACCCTAAGCATACTGCCAAATTAGGTAAAATGTGTTTTAAGGACAACAGAGTGAATGTTTTGGAGTGGCCATCACAAAGCCCTGAACTCAATTCTATAGAAAATTTGAGGGCAGAGTTGAAAACGCTTGTGACTCAGTTACACCCAATTCTGTTAGGAATGGGCGAAATTCCTTCAAACTATTGTGAGAAGCTTGTGGCACGATACCCAAAACATTTGACCAAAGTTATAAAGTTTAAAAGCAAAGCTAAAAAAATACCAATAATATGTTTGTAAACATTTGACTGTCTAGAAATTAATAAAAAAAATCTCAAAAAAAAAAAACTTCTCTCATTATTCTGGCATTTAGCAAATGTAAATCATTTAGGTAAAAATGGGTAAGTTTCTTTTTTTTGGAGTGTAGGTAAACTTATGGTTTCAATTGTATGTATGTATGTATATATATATATAACAGTATATATATATAAATTACTGAATTACAGCACTGAAGCATTGAAAATCTTCAAGCAATTCAAGATGCTAATGTTGTTACATCAAGAACACATAAGCAGGGTGAAAAAACATGTCCTGTCCTCTGGCCTGAATGGCAGTAACTCACTCATTGGGAAGTTTGTCGACGTGCAGGGCGACAGAGCCTGCCTCATATCCCTGCTGGTTATTTTCAGGCACGTCCATGTAGCGTTCTGTGTAGCCAGTATCATATGCCATCCACACCGTCACAGGAGCTCCTGCTATGGCCACCTGGAATACAGAAGACGTGTCTTGCTTAACACATCATAAAAATAAATCAGCTACTGATTATTTGCAGGTATCCAATCCACAGCTACTACATTTCTGTGCAGAATCGTTAGACAAGTTGTATTGATAAGGATTCATTTGAATGAACTACAGTGCTCTGGAGCTCTTGATAATTTTGTTGCTAATCTAAAATGTTAATAAACGTCAAACCTGAATATTTAAGGCATTATTAAAAGAATATTTGTGTGTGCACAACTATCAGGCCACTATCAGTGTGCAGATATTTACGCCATTAAATGAGACTGAAAATTTCCCATCTCACCCACAGCCCAAATGACTTTGTTCGTCGATGTCTTCGACATTAGATTAGGGTGCATCAGGTTAAGATGCACGTTAACAATCGTCGTGACATAAACGTTGTATTGCCCATTGTAAACGCCTACCCTGACCTGATGCTGAAGATATTGGCAAACAAAATAGTTTTTACAGGGTTTTAAGGCACAAATAGTGTTTTTGGAGCTGTGTTTGTTTACAGCTGAACCACTGAAGTCGCATGGAATAGTTTTTGGTTCCATTTCTTGACATTGAACATCTCAGGACCTGTGCTCAGGTGTTCAGTGCCTGTTATTAATCTATCAATAGGTCCATCAATCTGATGACCATCACAGCCAATCACGGTCATTTCTGTTGAGCATGTGATCAAAAAGGCCAATCAGTTGTGATTAAGAACGTGCTCAAATATTAGCGGGAAATTGAGGTTTTTAACATTTCAGTATTGATTTACACCGAATTTGATACTTCTGACAAAACTACTTCATCCATTTGTCACTGTTTATTTAATTAGGTTAGCAACACCCATCTTCCAACAATCCAAACGGTTCCCAAAGAAAATCATGCATTGCCTACATTTGTTTTTCTAATTTCAGGACTGTTTCAAGTGGATATACACTCACCGGCCACTTTATTAGGTACACCTGTCCAACTGCTTGCTGACGCAAATTTCTAATCAGCCAATCACATGGGAGCAGCTAAATGCATTTAGGCATGTAGACATGGTCAAGATGATCTGCAGCGGTTCAAATCGAGCATCAGAATGGAGAAGAAAGCTGATTTAAGTGACTTTAAATGTGGCATTGTTTTTGATGCCAGACGGGCTGATCTGAGTATTTCAGAAACTGCTGATCTACTGGGATTTTCACGCACAACCATCTCTAGGGTGTACGGAGAATGGTTTGAAAAAGAGAGAATATCCAGTGAGCGGCAGTTCTGTGGAAGCAAATGCCTTGTTGATGCCGGAGGTCGGAGAAGAATGGCCAGCCGATAGAAAGACAACAGTAACACAAATAACCAATCCTTACAACCGAGGTCTGCAGAAGAGCATCTCTGAACGCACAAAACATTCAACCTTGAGGCAGATGGGCTACAGCAGCAGAAGACCACAGCGGGTGACACTCCTGTCAGCTAAGAACAGGAAACTGAGGCTACAATTCACACAGGCTCACCAAAATTGGACCATAGAAGAGTGGACAAACGTTGCCTGGTCTGATGAGTCTCAATTTCTGCTCCGACATTCAGATGATAAGGTCAAAATTTGGCATCAACAACATGAAAGTATAGATACATCCTGTCTTGTATCAACAGTTCAGGCTGCTGGTGGTGGTGTTATAGCGTGGGAGATATTTTTTGATTATTCACTTTGGGCCCATTAGTACCAATTGAGCATCGTGTCAACGCCACAGCCTACCTGAGTGTACTGTGTACATGTGATAAAACGCAAATAATCTCAGACTGGTTTCTTGAACATGACAACGTGCTCAAATGGCCTCCACAGTCACCAGACCTCAATCTAATAGAGCACCTTTGGGATGTGATGAAAACTGCATGATGCTATCATGTCGAAATGGACCAAAATCTCTAAGGAATACTTCCAGTACCTTGTTGGATCTGTGCCAAGAAGGATTAATGAAGTTCTGGGGTTAAAAAGGCGTTCAACCAAGTACTGGTAAGATATACCTAATAATATTTCTGGTGAGTTTATGTCACGATAGAGGAAAAAGGACAATCTTAACTCTTAATCTTAACTTCCGTTTTATGGCGACTTTAAAATCAGTGTCAACAACCAGTCATAACCCTAACCTAACGAAACCTAACCCTAACATCTAAATGTTTAGCTCTGGTGGCTTCAAGACCTTGTGCTTTGGTCTTGGTGACTTACGAGTACATTTCAATACTCCTAACTGATTTAGGAGCTAGTTCTAACACTAAAATTGAAAGTCATAAATTTAGAATGGAGACCTATTATTTTTAAGATATCGCCCTGATTCAGCAAGCTTGTATCTGCTCTTAGCAGTGGCGTAGCGGACAGGCCCGCAGGGCACGCACCGCGGTGGGGCCCCGCGTGATTAGGGGGCCCCGCGTCGTCGCAATTCTCAATAATTGGAAAATCCAGCAACCGCAATAATCAAACTCTTGGGAACAACTGTGGTCGGAACAAAAGTTCACAGGTCTGTGCTCTCTAAACACCTCTCAACTTCATTGGACTACTTCATTCTGATTGCTTGCCACCGAATCGCTTTCGGTTAGTGATCGCTCCTCAGTTTGTGAAGGCTTCCCTGCGTTGTCGCTCCACCCCGCCTCCCTTCCCCGCTCCTTAATTTGTGATCGCTTCCCCGCGTTGTCGTCCTCCACCCCACACCCACCAAAAAATCTCTGATAGTCAAAACATGTTAAAAATTGTTTATATGTTATATATGCATTAATAACAGTCAGGAAAAAGTGTTTTATGTAAATTTAGAACCACGAGTCCACATATATGGACATATTTTTTTCTCTAAAAATACATCATATAAAAAGATTATACTTAGGTTTTATACTAATTAGGTTCTAATAAGCCCAAATAGCAAAGAGAAATACAAAAATGCATGTAAATACACCTTAGGCCTTAAGAGGGTAAAGAAACACTCCACACTGACCTAAAATTAAACAGTTGAGATTTGAGATAATTGAGATTCATTTTAAAATCCTCTTTTAGCTTAGCATAGATCATTACACCAGACTAGACCATTAGCATCTTGCTAAAAAAAAGACTGATAAAAAAAAAAAGCTTTGATAATTTTCCTATTTAAAGCTGGACTCTTCTGTAGTTACATCAGGCACAAAGACCGACAAAAAAGTTGCTATTTCAGGGCAGATTTGGCAAGAAACTACTTTTTTTTTTGAGTAAGAAGATAATGGTCTAATTTCATTCAATGTTTTATGCTAAGCTAAGCTAAAAGTCCTCCCACCACACATGGAGATCAGCTAAATGGATTAAAAAAAGGTCAAACCTAAGTTTAATTACCTGTAGGGGACAAAATAGTGGAATGCTCCATTAATATGCGTTTTACTATTAGCAGTCAACATGCAAGCTAATAGACAAGTAGTGCAAATCTCACCTTGAAGATGTTTGGTCGGTGAATGAGGCCCATGAGAGAGAGGAATCCACCGTAAGACCAACCATGGATCGCAACTCGACTCAAATCTATGAACTTGTACTTCTCAGCCACAAACTGAAGCCCCTCCACTTGATCTTCGATCTCCACCTGCCCCTGAGGGTTGAGAAGAACATAACAATACTTCTATTATTATTTTTAATAATATTTTAATATTATAATATTAATATTTTAAACCTCACTTAAAGCCTATTTAATGTTTTTTTTACCTACAACCATATGAAATACTAATAAAATATACAGTTGAAGTCAAAAATATTAACCCCCTGTATATATATATATATATATATATTTTTTTTTTCATTTATTATTATTATTTATTTTTTCCATTTTCTGTTTAAAAGTTTAAGAAACCCTCGAGTACTTTATTGAGGTTTTAATAGATTTGTGTGTGTGGGTTGAGCATCACTTAAGACACATGTGTCAATTACAAGGCCCGCGGACCAAATGCGGCCCGTCAAAAACATTCAATCAGGCCCGACAACATGTTTTGGTAATGAAGTCCAAGTGGCCCGTGCTCACTTTCAATATTAGGTCTGTGACAATTACAATAATGAGACACAGGTGGTGCTGTTGCGCTGTTCCATGCTCACTAATTTTGACGTTAGCATAACGTTACACTAAATGAAAACAAGGTCAAATATTTCTGGGACTAGCACAAAGTCTAAAAACTGCCTCACAGACCACCATATTGGGTCTGAAATAGTTCAGAGTTGTAGGCATCGACAGTTGGCATGGATCATTTCATGATTAGGTTGCCTTTTTAAAGCTAAAAGAATAAGTTTAATAATACAATATCAGAAACCATCTGCCCTGCTAAAAAGACCAGCACTGCTGGTCACCAGCAAGACCAGCATATGTTGTGTTTTGGTGCTGGTTTGCTGGTGACCAGCATGGAATGCTGGTGTTATGCTGGAGACCAGCATGGGATGCTGGTGCTATGCTGGTGACCAGCATACTAACACCAGCATACCATGCTGGTCACCAGCATATGTTGTGTTTTAGTGTGGTATATCAGTTGTTGGCATTTTGTTTTATCATCAGTTTTTTTTCTGAATATGAAATTGTTTTAAAAGTAGACTACTGAGACCTTATTTCATGTTGTGAGAGAGATAAAGCCTGCTGTGACACAAATTAAATGTAAAACCTGACTATTTTGATAAATGTGGTTTATGAAGTGTTATAGAGATGTTATACAGTTAATACACTTTTATTTTCTCCAATAAAAAAAAAAATGTATATGTACGGCCCTTGACTTTACTCACAACACTCAGTGCGGCCCTTACCAAGTTTGGATTTGACACCCCTGACTTAAGACAATGTTAGCACTCGTCAGCTTTAACGGGGTATATGCCGAAGCATGCTAATAGGACTTTTAATTTGCCAGTAACCTGGGTTAAGCGCTTCCGGCGAATTGAATGCCAATGCAAAATCCGGTGCGTTTAAGGTCTGTTTTCTTTAAAAATCAGCGATCTCCACTGGCTGAGTGATATCCGATTTAAAGTGGTTCTCAGATTGTACAAGAAACACTGCATTAAATTACATTTCCCCCGCCATATCTTTATAATATGAGCATTTATTTTACCCCAGTATATTCAATGGAGCTTCTGCGTTAGCCTGCCGATTCTGATGGGCGCGTGCGAGTAAACAGCTTTTTGTCTTGTTTTACGCTTGAGCAACTAAATAAAAGCTAAAGTTTATTTAACTGAATGTATTTTAATGACATTACAACATCGATGCTGTATAAGTAACCGTATAAAATGGAAAAAAGTTCTCAATAACAGGTCACCGGAAGTGTATCAGCATGGGAACAGCACTAGCTCGGCATATACCCTATTGCGGGTAAAACTGGATAATTTTGAGCTTTTGTCAGCTAATTTCTTCTTCCGGGTTTAAAATATTTTTTTAATGGTATACATATACAAGTATATACATATATACAGGGTGGGCCATTTATATGGATACACCTTAATAAAACGGGAATGGTTGGTGATATAAAGGTCCTGTTTGTGGCACATTAGTATATGTGAGGAGGCAAGCTTTTCAAGATGGGTGGTGGCCATGGTGGCCATTTTTAAGTCGGCCATCTTGAATCCAACTTTTGTTTTTTCAATAGGAAGAGAGTCATTTGACACATGAAATGTATCCGCTTGTTAAGTGGTGATGTGTTGGTGACGTATGTAATACTGTTTCCGGGTCCAAGCCGCCACTCATTTGAGTTGAGAAATCATTAGTTTATGATCACTTTTTATTCATAACACACATTAAAGTTAATTTTATATAAAGTCATAGTATACACAACAATCTCTGGGTTTGCTGCATATTAAACACCAACATTTTAACTATTTATAAAAAAATGAATCACTTTCTGGCCATTGGATATTAGGCATGGACATATATATTGCGATCGTGATTTTCGTAAGTATTAAATATTTAATACTATCTTTAATAGCTTTGTAAACGTTTATAATTACCATTTCATGAGTCTCCCCATTCAGTTGAATAGAGGGCTTGGACCCGGAAGCCACTTCACTTGACGTCACACTTAACAAGCGAATTGGCAATTTCACAAGAAAACAATGGTGTGCTTGGCTTTAACCTAATTTTAATATTTCCTGAGTTATTTACAAGTTTCTGACCACTCATAAATGTGTTCAATGTGCTGCCCTTTGTGTTAGTTTGTCAATGCAATCCTCTTCTCCCACTCTTCACACACTGATAGCCACACCGCAGGAGAAATGCCAGCACGGACTTCCAGTATCCGTAGTTTCAGGTGCTGCAAGCACACCATTGTTTTTCTTGTGAAACTCCCAATAAGTTTGATGTGTCAAACGACCCTCTTCCTATTGAAAAAACAAAAGTTGGATCCAAGATGGCCGACTTCAAAATGGCCACCATGGTCACCACTCATCTTGAAAAGTTTGCCCCCTCACATAAACTAATGTGCCACAAACAGAACATTAATATCGCCAACCATTCCCATTTTATCAAGGTGTATCCATATAAATGGCCCACCATGTATATATACATACACATCCACGCACACACACACAAATAAAAATAATAACCCAGGATACAATCATCGATTACAGCGGGGGATCAGTACCAGAAAAAAAATCCCCCATGAAAAACATCAAATCGTTATTTTTGTTTTTAATTTGCATTAAAGAGTTTTTCAAATAACTTGTAGCTTCATTTGCGCTCTTCATAAACCTATGGGTGATGTCACGTTTACTACCTTCATATTTTTTTACAGTCTATGCTTTAATATCAACCAATAATTAATCAAAGCATTATTCAAATTCCAATGCTAATTCATTTACAAACTTAACAAGACATATAAGTGACCTCCATTAAGCAGTGATAGAAATATGAGTTAGGCTAATTCAGTCTCTGACCGTGAGTTACATCTGGGATCATGTGGCTGAGTCGGTGTGAGCTGTCACTCGGTAATCATTTTAACGCCTTTCATAACCAATCATTCAGGCAACTTAAATCGCAGCATGATCATATTTGCGTCTATATAAAGCATTTAGGCAAGCTGTTTTCAGCACATGCTGTCTGACCTTTTAAAAGAGGGTGATAATCCGTTGAATGTGAGACTGTTTATCATCTCAAGTTCAGACAGCAACCACAGGACAACAGATCACAGCTCATCTGATAAATACTGATTACTAGTTGCACTTGGTTTTGGCTGGCTTTACACAATTAATATTGGTACGCGTGCTACCAAAAGGGCTTTTATTTGTCTTTATAGAGATTGTTTTAGGTGACATTTCCCCAAATGATGATATGACTTTTTACAGTATTTCCTAAAATATTTTTTCTTCTGAAGAAAGTCTTGTTTTTTTTATTTCGGCTAGAATAAAAGTATTTTTAATTTTTTTTAAAAACATTATACGGTCAATATTATGAGCCCCCTCAAGCAATATTTTTTTGATTGTCTACAGAACAAACCACTGTTGTACAATGGTTTGCCTAATTACCCTAAATTGCCTATTTAACCTAGTTTAGCCTTTAAATGTCACTTTAAGCTGAGTATTTAGATGAAAGATTAAAGATGCTTTCACACGTAGACTTTTGTTTCGGAACCTGTCTCGTTTGCCCAGTTAGTGCGGTTCGTTTGGCATATGTGAATCCAGCAATCGCGCTCAGATCCGCGCCAAATCGACAGGTCTGGATTCGCCTGAATGAGGTGGTCTCGGAATTGAAACGAACCCTGAAGTGGATTGATTGTTGTGAGAAAGCGATCCGATCTGTGCCTGGCTATATCACAGTATATTATGGATATGTAATAGGCATACGGTTATATGAAGAGAGAATGATGAGTAGGGCGGGATGTCATTCCTATCGGTAAATGTGCGTTTCATGTCAAATACGAAAGTGAAAGCATGCTAAACTATTAAAGAGAGCTGTTTATCCGTTAGGAACATTGACCGAACTGCAGTCTAGCCAAGGACTCTATGTAAGAGAGTCTTACCTCTGATTTATATTTGGTGATGATGTCTGTGGGCGTCTCCATTTAAAATGAAACTTTCCGCTTATAATGTCTTTATGCCCATCGGCATAAATTAAAATAAGAACGCATGACAGCTGAGCGGGACTCTGCAAAATAAACCGTGAAACTCTGACCAATGTAAGGATAGTTAACTTACACGTGACTTAGCTCTTTTGGTCCGTTTAGACACTTTGCCGTGTGAAAGCGAACCACACCAAGAATAAAGAGCAACACTGTAACTATTTTAATTCCTGTTTCGGAACAAATGAATCGATTCACAGGTGTGAAAGCACCCTAAAAGTGATTTTAATAAATCAGTTATTAGAAATGAGTTATTAAAACTATTATGTTTAGAAATGTACAAAAAACTTTTCATTAAACATAAACGTGCAGTAGGTGATTGTCTTCAGAAACATTTTTTGTTGTGCTGGTTGAAAGTCTCTCCACAGTCCAATAGTACTGATTACAGTAAATGCTCTAAATGTGTTAATACGTATTTTTATATTTGGTGTAAGGCATAAAACTAAAAAAACATTCATCCAATTAAATATTGTCAGGTAGACAACTCCCATAATTCCGATAAGTAGCCCAAACAGTCTGTCAGCAAATGTAGATTCGGACATCTGCGCATCTATTAACGCTGATCCGCCATTCACGCGTGCCCGCCTGCATGAGCGCAGTGCGTTCAAGAGACAATCACAGACGCGGTGAAATCAAATGCTGAATTGAAACTTTTGAAAATCCTGAATTAATATTGGAGTTACTTTTGCAAACTGGAGGAAGGACGACACCATGGCTGAAGTATTACTGTTAGACAGGTAATGTTCTGTTTTAAAACTATTTTAGTCAGGCTAAGCTTGTTAGATTGTGTTGAATGAATGTAATGAATGGATTATATGCACAGACGTGTTGTTCAGCCACTGAAATCTCCCGGTGAAAGATTGATGCGATTATTTTCAGTTTCATAAGGTCCTTTTACTGCATCGATTATGTCGATTCGGTAGAAAATGTAAAAAAAAAATTGTACAATTGTACATGCTATGTACAAAAAATTTTACATAGCAGCGACAACTGTAGTGGCTTTTGTGCTGGAGGAACATTTTTGTTCTTTTTTTTTATTGCGTTGGCTATGGAACAAAATCAATGACAAAAGTATTTAATTGCTTGTTGTTAAAAGCTTGTTAAATAGCACAAATTAAAAAATAATAGACCGAACCAACAAGTGCTTGCATTTTAATGACTTGAATTCCAGGGTTTGTTTTTTTAGGTCCTGAAATTTAACAAAGCTGTTTATTTAAGCTGTAAATAGTTCATCTGAAATTCTTTCACACACGTTTCCAAACTTATAAATTCAATAATTCATATTAATTTTCCAGATTTCACTTACAAAATATTCAATACTCTTTAAAAATGCAATGTATAATATTCAATAAGGCAATTTTCAGTTCAGTTCAAATATTCACTCCCATAAATTCATTGGTTCAAATTCGATTAAAGATCGTCAGCTGATTTTTCAACAGTGGGTGGAGATAGAATAATTAATATGCACTATTATGGCGTATCCAAACTATGCTATCCGAACCCTGCCCAGGCCCTTTTCCCGGATCGTTTGAAAAGTGTTCTGAAGTGTGCTCTGAATCAGGCTCAGGCATGGTTCACTTGGCTGGCCCTAGCCCGGTTGGACGAGCTGTGCCAAAGCTTGGTTCACTTGGGCTTTGGCACGATACGCTTGTGTTCGCAAAACATGCTTGAGCCTGAAACTGACAGCGAGACGTGACTTTTACGGGATTGTTTCATATTGATTAATTAATCACTCTTACTGTTTAATGAAAACAATCTGTCGTATTTTATTAAAGACGCAAACCCCTTACTGCACGACAGCTGCACCTTCAGCAAACCCTCTAATACCTGCAGCACGAGGACTTTATGATTGTTTATGAGTGCCAAAAGTAGCTGATCTGTTCTGCGAAATATTTGACTGCGTGTCACTGCATATTAAACGACTAAAACAATATAACTAAAGCAATCTCCACTGTGCTGAGCGAGAGAGCTTACTGAACAGCTCATCATCGATGACGTAAGCGTGCCCAGGCCCAAATGTGAGTGCGGGCCGTCGGAGGAGACGGGAGGGGGGACAAGCATGCTTCGACCCGCTATACATAGTGTGAGTACGCCCTTCTAGAAACGTTCTAGAAACTTTCCTCTGGCACAAAAGCCCCTTTAGGTATGCCCAGGGATGGAGTGGGACTCATTTTCAGCCCTGGAGTTTCAAGCCAGACCGGCCCACCTCAGTTCACGACAATTTATATTAAAATAAGGTCAATTCTAATTCAGTTCATAATGACACTTTAACGTCTTTTTCAAGAAAACAGCTGCTTTAGAAATTCAAATGTCCAACAACCCTAACAGTATTGTATGTCTTAAAAAAATATATATATATATTAATTAAAGAATTAATTTCATAGGTGGGATTCGAACACAGGTCAGTGGCAGCGCAGCGCAACGTGCTTTCCACTGGACCACAATGGCGTTATTTTAGCACGATTAAAAAATATTCAACTGTGAACGGCAAGACACAGTATTACTTTCCTTTGATGGCTTAATCATTTTCTCCCCTTTTTAGATTTCTGATCAAGTTATGTCAGATTTAATGTAGTGAATCATCTGATTTTCATTGAGCAGGTGTGTTATTCAATAATATTAATTATTCAAATTCTTATAATCACTAAGGTGCCGCTGTTTGGGGTCGAATAATTATAGTTACATCATCATTAACGTTAGTTAACCTGCAGGCTGCAAGCTCACGGGGCTGCGAGAAAAAAAAATATATAAAAAAAGCAGAGCTGCGGCAAAATAATGAAAAAAAAAGTGAGGCTATGGTCAAATAAATAAATAAATGAAAAAAAATGTGACTGCTGAGAGTGCATGCAGATATGTACACCAGCCCTCACGGCCAAAAAAACGGACCGGCCCACCGGGAATTCTCCCGGTTCTCCCAATTAGCCAATCCGGGCCTGGGTATGCCTGATATCGGCAGTTCTTTGTTAAAAATTTAGATTTTTATGCATAAAGTCAGAGATTAGACAGTGAACTGTATTTACCATTTTGTTTTTAAGAGCCCCCTCAAACTTGAGGCCTCTTTGGCAGGATCCTCTTCCGTCAATGACCACCACTGCATAACCCAGAGATGCTAACGTGTTCAGACGCAGATACTTCACACCCTTGTAAGAGTTGTTTACTAACTGCACCTATATTTTAAATAACAAAGCAAAAAAAAAACAATGGAAAAATGTTAGAAGACATACAGGACTTGGGATGCAACCGTTAAATGGATTTAACTAAATGAATAGTTATATCACATATTCAATATCACACCGAAAAATGTATGTTTAAAGCTTACAAAAAAAAAACAAAGAAAAAAAACAAAAGCAACATATTACAGACAACACAATATAAAAGCAAGAAAGGTATTCAATGGTTTTCTTTCAATGGCCCGTGACCTGCTGAATCCATATATCTGAATTAGTTAAATATACTTGGGAACTAGATCAATTAAGTTTCCAGTTACTGACAAGATCAGTCAAATGAATGTTAATACTGTAACTCTCTGTTATAAGGTTAGAGGTCATGTTTTTAGTTTAGGTAACATGTAGGTAACATAGGAATGCACCGAATTTTCATCTGAAAGAGATAAATCTAGGGCTGGTATTGCGGTTTATCACATCCAAAATAAAAGTTTGTTTTGACATATATGTCTGTGCATTTTATATATACTGTTGAAGTCAGAATTATTAGCCCCAATATTTTTTCCCCCAATTTTTGTTTAACAGAAACAAGATTTTTTTTCAGCACATTTCTAATCATAATAGTTTTAATAACTCATTTCTAATAACTGATTTATTTTATCTTTGCCATGATGACAGTAAATAATATTTAACTAGATATTTTTCAAGACGCTTCTATACAGCTTAAAGTGACATTTAAAGGCTTAACTAGGTTAATTATGTAGGTTAACTAGACAGGTCAGGGTAATTGGGCAAGTTAAAAAGGAAGAAAATTTCAAAGCGGGCTATTAATTCTGACTTTAACTGTATCAACGACATAATATGTTACTTAATATTAGTTTGTAACTTGTAAATTGAGAACTCACAACACCATGACAACCAAGCAACAGCAACAAAAAAAAGAATTTAAATGAGCATTAGATGTAGCGTTACATGGACATCGTAAAAATAAGACCTGTGCTAAAATATTTAAGACCTAGAACAGCGCATTTAAGACTTTAGGCCTGAAATTTTATTTAAATTTTAGACTTTTTAAGACCTCGCGGAAACCCTGTTAAATTAAAAGACTAAACTGTATTCTTATGTTGTGAAGTCAAAGATAAAATTGTGTTTGGAAAGCATCGTCAATGCTATCAAGTTGAACCAAATCAATGACATGATAAATGTAAATGAATAGAACCAGTTTAGGTTCACACCAATACACTATAATAACAAGAACAATACCAAATTTACCACCCTGCCCTAAGCGCTGCATTACAAACAAATTGCATAAAAGATTGTTTACATTTTTTTGCAATTTGATGCAAAGATTATAAAACAAATTATAGCTTTATAAATGTATGGACAGTTTTGGTCAAATAATAAATAATATTAAAAACTTTCAAGGATTTGATATGCATCTACAACTATTACACCTATCTTGTAAAACGGATCCGTTGTACTGTGCATTTTACTAAATATCTACAGTTACACTCTTTGCCCAAAACCAACCTGTGGGCCGCCATACACAAAGAGGATGGTGGGGTGTTTTTTGCCTGGTTTCAGGTTGTGTGGTTTGTACAGCATTCCATAAAGACGAAAACCGGAACTGGCGGGAAAGCTAAAAATCTCAGGAGGGATATAATCAGGCCGGCAACCTGCAAAACACACACAAACACACACCAAAATCAAACACGGTGTTGCTTCATCTGTTATTCGTTCCCACTGCTGTGACATCATCATGACTTCATCCTGCCCTGCACTGATCACAAATTATTCAACATTTAAATACAAGTTAAAGAAATGGCTAACAGCGAATCAAGTTTGTAATCATGTGTTAATCTTCTCTCTTGTTTTTGTATGAAATTGTTATTGATTTTTTGTGTGTAATTTTAGTGATATTTTATGTGTAGTAATGGGTTTTGATTTTAGATTGTCTTTTTAAATCTGGCAGGGGGCAACAGATGAAAATTAGCTCTTGTGGCTAACTCTGGCTTATTTACAGTTGATTAATGAGAAAAAAAGTGAAATTATAAAAAAATCAAATCAAATCTAAATTAAAATTGAAGTCTCACCTGTGGCCTCCATCATGCTGGCCCAAAACTCTGGCTCTTTATGCAGCGGGTCACTGTCGGCACCCGTTAGCTTGTAGACGTGAACGCATGGAGGGGTGCTCACGTTACTGTAGTGGCTAATGAACATGTCAAAGTTCTATATTAAAACAAAAAAGACACACATAGTGGCAGCATGTTATGAAAGTCTGTTTGGCTTGAATTTGTAAAACATACAAACAAACAAACCTACATGCATACAAGCATACACACTAGGGGTGTAACGGTTCACAAAAATCATGGTTCGGTTGGATACAACACAGTGGTGTCACGGTTCGGTACATTTTGCTTAGCAGCAAATAAAACAAATCCTTCTTTATACTCAAAACCAAAAAGCTTCCTAATTAAAATAAATGTAATAATGTAGTAGCTAAACAAATAAAAAATAAAAGAACAATTTAGTTTTTATATGGAACTTCAATCTATTTTTCGATACAGAAAAAAATAAAAAAAATTAAATCAGAGAAATCCTCTGGCTTTTTTCTATTGTATTAAAACTAACATAACAAAAGTTTTATCTTGTTTTTTTTTTCTTTTACTTTAATCAGTGAAAGAGCTATACTTTCGGGGTTTCTGCTTAGCAGCAAATAAAACAAATGCTTTTTTATACTCAAAACCAAAAAGCTTCCTATTAAAAATAAATGTAATAATATAGTAGTTAAACAAATAAAAAATAAAAGAACAATTTAGTTTTTTATGGAATTTCAATCTATTTTTAAGTTGTTTTTTTTCAGAAAAATATGAGTGTCCACCTTCTCTTCAGAGTTAAATTTTTTTAACGTGTTAATTAATTAAAATTAATCGAATGCGTTAACGCACTAATTTTGACAGCGCTTATATATATATATATATATATATATATATATATATATATATATAGACATATACACACACACACACACGTATATATAGACACACACACACACACACACACACACACACACACACACACACACACACACACACACACACACACACACACACACACACACACACACACACACACACACACACACACACACACACACACACACACACACACACACACACATATAAATATGTATATATATATCATCAAGGCGGAGTTGTTTTATCTCCGTTTGCAGAGTTATTTTATTTTACTTCGTTATAAACAGCAGACACGTGCAGAAGGAGGGGTTGGGTGCTGGAGCGGCTGCCTT
Source organism: Danio rerio (assembly GCF_052040795.2). Classification (NCBI taxonomy): domain Eukaryota; kingdom Metazoa; phylum Chordata; class Actinopteri; order Cypriniformes; family Danionidae; genus Danio; species Danio rerio. The sequence goes on along the minus strand of NC_141028.1, from coordinate 55,087,067 downwards.
TTTTTCCTCTCGGCGAAAGTTCTCCCTCTTTAGCACACGGATCCCCTATGCCCAACACACGTAACACTATTCAGCTTCGCGATCAACCCGTGTCCCAATCGTTAACAAGCACTAGTTTTGCCTCCAAAATCTTTTTCAAAATGAACAACCAAGTTTTTTGTAGTGAAGTAATTGCCCTGTGGGCTATTCTACTATGCTGCTGACGAGTAGAGGATGTTTGCAGCACAGAATGATGACGCATGTCGCTCGAATATTATGTAAAAGTCACATGAAATCCGACATAACTGTTTACACTGCGGTCGCATTGCAAAACATCAGATCTGTGTCTGATTTAAGACACATATGAAAGTGGCCCAGATCTGACCTGAAATTCGGGCCACATTTTGGCTGCAGTATGAACGTAGCCTTAGTGTCTCCTGCCACAACAACAAAAACAACCACGCACACACACACACACACATACGCATGCACACAAATTAACAAACCAACCTGGCTAACAGAGCAGCTGTGAGAGAAGCCCGGCTTGGTGAGTCGGACAATTTCTCCAGGAGATTCGTAGCTCACAACATAAAGGTGGTGCTCAAGTGGAGTATCTTTCGTGCCCTGGAAGTACACCAGTTTGGTTTCTTCATTGACCCAGATCTGCAAATGAAGACAACGCCAAATGGTAAACAGTAGGAAATGGTGTACACATGTACTTGTTTTCAACACCTACAACTAAAGAATATATGATTCATACATTAACGGTTCCCAATTCGTTAAAAACATTGAACATCAAACCTTTGAGCCGTGTCTGGCTAAGACTTCCCACTCTCCACTCGTTAAAGCCACTTCCTCTTCTGTCGAGCATTTGAAATCATCTAAACAAACAAAAAACATTCTTTACTCACATATATATTACCTCTCGGTTTAGAAACACAAGGCAGAATATACTTTAAGCTAAGATCTTTTTCATTTGTCATTTGAGGGCAAAAAGGTCACAAAAAAGTGACTTTGTAGTGTGTTCAAACACTCCCCAGCGCTGTAGTGGGTGGTGTTGTAAAGGTGTGACCCCTGTCGAAACGGAGAACTTCATATTTTGATTTACTTTGCTCTGAAATGTATTCTTGTAAAGTGGATTAATGAAGAACCCCCCAGTTTAAATCAATGTCTGCTGGCATTCGGCAACATAATCCCACTTGAGGCATTCTCCACAGTTTTGAAGCAAAGCCTTTCCTATTTTATCGGTCCTGGGATCCCTTCTTTGATTATCTGGGAACCTCCGAGTCTCTAAGACTAAAAGCTTGTCTGTTATGCCCTTTTCACACGGGGCTTCAGCGTCAGCGCTTCCCATTTACTTTGAATGGATGACGTCAGGCGTTGCCGAACTGCATTGTAGATCCGTCGGCGCCGCTTCAGAGGCGTTGCTCGCTGCAGAAGTTGGGACTAATTCAACTTTTCAAGCGCTGACGGAAGCGTCAGCCAATCAGATCGCTGTATGCAAATACACCAGCTAGACAGTGTCCTATGGCTGACTGAATTACATTGGCTGACACTGCTATGATGATCGCGGCAGCCCCAGCTTCAGACACGCCTTCAGTCAAGTCTTTGACGCTGAAGCCCCGTGTAAATGGGCCGTTAGACTCAGTCTGGGCAAAAGAAATGTAATCTGCCTTTTTGTAAATTTATTTTGTATATTATGTCCTTATTTTATGTATTTGTTTTGTTTATTTAATTCCAATTTAATTTATTTTATTCATGTGGGAGTCAGGACTCAAATCAAATGAATGATGGATATTATCTTATTACTCAATGTAAATTTCTGACATGTTTTTGCACTAAAAACGTTTAATAAAAATATATTTGAGAAAGGGCTGAACCCCTTTGAGTGAAAAGAAACTCCCACAAAAAGCTGTGTCATTAACTGATGAAACTAACTTTGCTTTAGATGGATTTAGTTTGAAATGATGCCATTTCAGTTAAAGAGCCACTATCTTGTTTTTTTTTTAAATGACCTTCTATGCAATGTGTAACAGAACTCTATGAATGAAAACATCTAGCTGAGGTTTAAATCAGAAAAGAAAGAAACATTTTTTAAATCAGAAATTTTTTTAAAGAAAGGGGACAGCTGTGCTGATGCAGTGTGAATACCTATGTTATCATCTAAAAATGCTAATTAAATTTATGCTCAAAACTGGATTAATCCCATAGACGACGTACGAATAAAGCAGCGTTTCCATCCAACAAGTCAAAGAGAACAAAATCGCCTCTTCCAGATTAAGGCCCTGTTTACACCAGTGCGTTTTAGTTTTAAAACGGCGTTTTAGAATGAAAACGATCCGCGTCCACACTCGCGTTTTACCCAGCGTTTCTGAACTGCTCTCCGTCCACACCAAAACGCTGAAAACGCACATCACGTGACCACACACACTTTGGCAATCGCTGGAGCCCATCTACCCAGATGAGAGCTCTGCTAGTCGGACTTCTCATCAAGCATCTCCCGCTGGATCTAATCTCACTATATTTATTAAACGTGATATTTCATTCATCTTGTTGCCTTTATCTAACAACATATTCACTGACTTTGGTCATAGGAATCTATTACTTGTTCTCAGGTGTTTTGGCTAAGCGCAAAGATAAGTTAATGATTAATGAAACCACGTAGCCTACATTCTGTATATTGACTGATCGCTTGCCTTTATTTCCTATAATGTATAAACCTATTGTATGTTATACTTTTATAATGGCCATTATCGATTATTAAAACTGATATTCAGCAAAAGAGAGGGTATGTTTCGTATTTTCACTGAAATTGAAAGGAGGCAGTTGTTATCGGCTCCGTTTTGTTATAAATATCCACACTGTGAAGATGACGCTCATATATGCAGCACGACGCCTCAACATTTCTGCTGTCTGTTTAGTTGTTAATATTAAAATGAAAATAGGCAGTTCCTTATATCATGTTTACATTTTATTGTTGAGAAAGTGAAACAACGTAGCCAGGGTGATGTGAATGAAGTTATAAAGTACACTGTTCCCTGTGAAGATTTACCCGTGTCCTCGGTATGTTTTCCATATCAAACTGAGAAGAAGAGACTGCAGCCTTGATCAAACTTGCGAAGTCTGAACTTACACGGAGAAGATTCAGGACTGAACTGTGTGTTAGGCTACTTAATATTGAGGAAAAGCCCCAATCAGAGAGGCGAATGTCTGCAGCCCCGCCTCCGTTTTCAGATGTCTCCGTCTTTCCCCATCCACACTGAGACGGAGCAGCAGCGTTTCAGAATGAAAACGGCCTCTCCATCGTTTTCGAAACGCTCCGTTTTCGGCGCTCGAGAACTCCGGCGTAGTGTGGACGGATGGCGTAACCGTAGCAAAACTTATGCGTTTTCAAACTAAAACGCACTAGTGTAAACAGGGCCTAAGTAAAAACAGAATTTGCTGCGGTAGGAGAAGCTGCGCGAATACATTATCTTCATTTAAAAAATGACTTGCGCCTCAGAAGGCAATCCTGACACGCAGTGAACGCACGGTGGCGTTTGAAGGTGCGAGACACGGAGTGCAGATGCTTCTGACAATTCTGGAGGTCATTAATAATATAATAACACTAATACTGAAATGGTTAGGGCATTTGAGAATGACCAAAACAACACTTTAGATGTTTTACAATGTGCTCGGCCTGCTGGTTTTGCTAGTCACACACATTTTCCAAATGTATGGGCATCATTGCATTTCCATCTACCGTTTCTTATGTGCATATCCAAAAAGCTCATAAAAATGCAAAAACAAAAAGAAATTTGGTCCCACTTTATATTAAGTGGCCTTAACTAATAAGTACTTACACAAGAATTAATAGTTTGTTACAATGTACTTATTGTGTAAATACATGTATTTACTGTGTACTTATGCATGATTAAAATACCTGTATGTAATTACATCTGTCATTAAATTCTGTACTTACATTTGTAAATACACTGCTGACCATTCCCTACACCTTAACCCACCCTTAAACCTACCCATTCCACCAAACCTGTCCATAACCCAACTCGTATCCCAACTCAAGAGCACCACAAGTGTTCTCAAATACATTATGAACACAGTAAGTACATTGTATTTATGTTTTGATGCAAGTACATAGTAGTTAAGGACACTTAATATAAAGTGGGACCAGAAATTTTCATGTTGGGGTAACCAATCCCTTTAAGTATATCAGAGCCTTTAATATTCTTTCTATGATCAGTTCTCTACACGTTAGCAACAGCTCAAGTGTCTGACCTTCTGAAGGACTGTATTCTCTGGACCACTGATGGCAGCCTGGCTTCAAGAGACTCGTTATTCTGTACAAATGGCAGAAGCCTGTTTGTGACTCGTTCACCCACAGGAAGCTGATCTTGTCGTTAGATGTTTGAATGAAGGGATAGAAGATATCATGGACCTGTTGGAAACGAAGCAAGAGATTACAACGGAAATAAACCAGGATTGTTTGAAAGGGCACAATACAATACAATACAATACAATACAATACAATACAATACAATACAATACAATGCAATGCAATGCAATACAATGTTCTGCAAACTAACCTTTGGCTTTGGAAAAAAAATTGGTCATTTATCAGATCAACACTTTCAAGCATGACAAATGGGATCAAGATAATATCATAAATGATTTTTGGCTTCCAAGACTTTTATTAAACCAACTAAAAATTTCACAGTAATATGGTACAATAATACTACTTTCCACAGCTTCCACAAATATTCTGCTGTTATTAATTATTTATTTTCATCAGTGCAATAATACTGTAAATACAAAGTATTTCAGATATTACAATTACGTCTAAACAGTGGATCGGGAAAGTATTCGTAGCGCTTCACTTTTCCACATTTTTTATGTTACAGCCTTATTCCAAAAATTTTTAAAATGTATTTATTTATTTAAAATTCTACACACAACACCTCATAATGACAATGTGAAAAAAAGATTTTTTGTAATTGATGCAAATTTATTAAAAATAAAAAAAACCTGAAAAATTACATGTACATGAGTATCCAAAGCCTTTGCTCAATACTTTGTTGATGCACCTTTGGCAGCAATTACAGCCTCAAGTCTTTTTGAATGATGCCACAAGCTTGGCACACCTGTCTTTGGGAATTTTCACCCATTCCTCTTTGCAGTACCCCTCAAGCTCTGTCAGGTTAGATGGGAAGCGATGGTGTCGAGCCATTTTCAGATCTCTCCAGAGATGTTCAATAGGATTTGGGTCTGGGCTCTGGCTGGGCCACTCAAGGACATTCAGCGAGTTGTTGTGAAGCCACTCCATGGATATTTTGGAGGTGTGCTTCAGGTCATTGCCCTGCTGAAAAATGAACTGTAGCCCGAGTCTGCAGCAGGTCCCAGCAGGTCTTCATTCAGGATGTCTCTGTACATTGCTGCATTCATCTTTCCTTCTATCCTGACCAGTCTTCCAGTTCCTGCTGCTGAAAAACATTCCCACAGCATGATGCTGCCACCACCATGCTTCACTATAGGGATGGTATTAGCCTGGTGATGATGTGCCTGGTTTTCTCCAAACGTAACGCCTGGCATTCACTCCAAAGAGTTCAATTTTAGTCTCATCAAACCAGAGAATTTTGTTTCTTATGGTCTGAGAGTCCTTCAGATGCCTTTTAGCAAATTCCAGGCGGAAGTGGCTTCCGTCTGGCCACTCTACCATACAGGAATGACTGGTGGATTGCTGCACAGATAGTTGTCCTTCTGTAAGGTTCTCCTCTCTCCACAGAAGAATGCTCGAGCTCAGACAGAGTGATCATCGGTTTATTGATCACCTCCCTGACTAAGGCCCTTTCCCCCGATCACTCAGCTTAGATGGCCAGCCAGCTCTAAGAAGAGTCCTGGTGGTTCCAAACATCTTGCACTTACAGATGATGGAGGCCACTGTGCTCACTGGAACTTTCAGAGCAGCAGGTATTTTCCCTAGTCTTCCCTAGCCTTGTGCCTCCAAAAAATCCTGTCTCGGAGGTCTACAGATAATTTCTTTTGTCTTCACCCTGGGACCTCATATAGACAGGTGTATGCCTTTTCAAATCAAGTCCAATCAAATGAATTTACCACAGGTGAACTCAAATGAAGCTGCTGAAACATCTCAAGAATGGTCAGTGAAACACAATGTACCTCAGCTCAATTTAGAGCTTCACGGCAAAGGCTGTCAATACTGATGTACATGTGATTTTTCAGGTTTTATTTTTAATAAATTGGCAACAATTTCAAAAGCTCTTTTTTCATATTATCATTATGGAGTATTGTGTGTAAAATGTTGAGGAAATAAATAAATGTAACTCCATTTTGGAATAAAGCTGTAACATAAAAAAAAGTGGAAAAAGTGAAGCGTTATCAATGCTTTCTGGAAGCACTATAATCGTAAAAATTACAATGACATAAAACTACAAATCCATTTACGCTTCATTCATCTTATTCAGTTAAAAGCTTAAAATGAATTTAACCCATTTATATATTTCTTTATAAAAGTGTTGTTTTTATTGACAAGTTTTTAAAAATAAACTAATTTTATGACAAAGCTGATCTTTCCAGCCATGACTGTTAAATCAAACATGCTCAATATGTGATTAACATGTGGAAAGCTGTTTTGTGGTACGTCCTTGATGTATAAAACAAACAGAAATGATTTGGAAACATTTATATAAAAGATGTCACTTTTGATAAGTTTTATGCATCCTTCATAAAAGTATTTCAATCTTGTATTTCTTATTTATAAACTCAAATCTGAAATTTTATGGCATTCTACATGGTACATATTTCATACACGTGACACGTGCTTTTGGTTTCTTTTTTTTTTTTTAAATAACTACTAAATTAATTTAGGTCCTGATTAGGCCCGATAAAATCTCTTGAGATTTATTGATGCATCTTACGTTGATCCAGATGTCAGTGATCTCCTCGTAGATGATGAAAGGCTGGACTCCTTCAGGCATGGCCTCCACATGCTCCTCCCACTGCGGATCATCCACACTCACAGGTATGAAGAGCGCCGGTGGTAACAGCACTAACTGGAGCTTCTGTTGACTGCGGTCTAGTAAAACTGCCCAAGCACTGTGAGGAGAGAAAATTTTACAATTATGTTCATATCGCAATATATATCTCAGAAAAACAAAATATTGCAATCTTAGATATTACCAATATTGTGCAGTCGTAGTTCATATATATTTATATAGATAACATACATTAATTGATTCCTAGATTTTGTATCTATGTAATACTATCTAATATATATATATATATATATATATATATATATATATATATATATATATATATATATATATATATATGGGATGTACAATTACGTAGTTTATTGGCTTAAAGATATCGGCCTAATTTAGACATTGGATCGATAACGATAATCTTAAAACTAGCATTTATCAGCCGATAACATATGTATATATATATTTGATTTAATAAATATATTGAATTGAGTCCATTGTGTGGTGTGCTCAGATATTGATTTTGTTTCTTAAAGGGTAAACTAATAATAAACTAGGATTGCATATAGAGTAATTCTGCAGTCTTGTGGCCTGGTCGCAATTAGGCATGGGCCGGTATAAAATTCTGACAGTATAATAACCTTGGGTAAAGATACCACAGTTCCACGTTTTCTTGTATATTGTAATTACTGCTCTAAAATATGTTCTTTTTAAATGTCTGGGTAAAAAACAACAACCTTTTCCCTATTGAACATGGCATTTCATTTTTAACATTTAAAATATTTTAAAAACAATAAATGTCAGGCAAAATAATTTAAGAAATCATTCACTTCTGCTGTGTTAATTAATTTCAAAAACACAGATTTATTTTCAACTTGAAAAGGCATCATTGGATATCTTTCTTTCTTTGGATATAAAGTAGGTCACTGCACTGTTCAGCTCTACAGCATGCTATATGTTGGTTTAAAAGAGATTTGTTTTTCAGATGTTCCCTAAGTCATGGACTTAGGGCTGCAAGATAACAGGAAAAATAACAATCACGGACTATTTTGCTCAATGTTCATCACGAATAATAATGACGAATATTCCTTTGTGTGTGTGTATAATATTATATATATATATATATATATATATATATATATATATATATATATATATATATATATATATATATATATATATATATATATATATATATATATATTCTTATTAAACTTTACAGCCACGAATATAAAAAACACAACTTGTAATAAAACTATACATGTGGTGAAGAATGATGGCAAAGCTAAGTATGATTACTGTAATAAACTAATAAGTTATAAAACATAGTGTTGCGACCAACCTGACGAAGCATCTGCGGTTGGTTCATACTTCACGAATACCGAATTAAAAGAATGGAGTGTTAGGTTCATTGTGCATCACACGGGTGCAACCAACAAGAGTTGCGCATTTTAGTTTAACTTTGAGAGTGATGAGCAGTTCAGTGTTAGTTTTATTTAAATACCTTGAGATGAAACTAAACAGTGCATTCTTTCTGCCTCCTCAGCACTGAGGAAAGACGGCTTTACACTCGGCCATTCATAATCTGAGTTGTTGTAATGGAGTCGAAAAAATAAATAAAGTAGAATGTTCTTTTAACAGTCCTGATATGTTTAATCTTTTTCTTTTGTAAAACTATTGTCATTTCTCTCCTGCAAATTCGAATTTTTTTAAATCTGCTTGATTCTTTTAAAACCGAAGGCAGAGCCCGTTAATTGGTGTTTTTCCTTAAGATACACCTTTGTGAATGTTTTATTTTATGTGTACAGTCTTTAATGTGTTTTTAGTCATTTTATTCTATTTAAAGCAGCACTCGGATGCAAATTTATCCTCGAAAACGTGCCAAGAGAGGGCTGCATGTGTTGTATGATAGTTTTTTTTTTCATGCGTGATCAATTCCTGATCCTTTGCACAAAGCTTTTAATGAAAAGACAGGAAATTTGATTACTTTCGATGTGCTAAAATATTTGTTAAACAAATGTTACTTTTCTAAAAGAATATATACATATTAGAACTGTAAAACAGAAATAAAGGGAATTAGTTATAGATTTCATTAATTAATGCATAAAATAATTATTAATTTTTATAAAATGAGTTTAAATGATCTGAAACTTTTAATTACATTTTCATTTCTTGTAAATAATAAAAGTTGCGTCAGATTGATGAAAACGAATCTCAATACCTGCGTGAACAGGGCCACAATTACTTTTTTTTACATTTAAACAAAATGATATTGTCTTCTGTCTACATGACTGGCAAAGGCGTCAGAAAAAAAATGCTGAATCTCCGCGAATATTTGGTTAATTAATAAAACAGTTTAGTGATGTTAGTAATGCATAGAAAAACGCAAAGCAGAATTCTCCTGAGCTCATTAACCCACTGACGACAGCCACTTTGTGATGGCTTTTAAGTTGGTTAATGAGGTCTGTGTTACCTTGGGATGTTTGGACTGAACAGGAGCAAAGGCTACCTGATCAACATAGCATTCCTTGAAAAAAACACTTGCAATCTAGACATAGTCACCTAAAGGCTCCTACACAACGGGACGATTTTCGTTTGCGGTTAACGTCAGCATTTTACGAGACATTTTTCCGTAATCAAACCCAAGCGATTTTCACTGGCGTCAAGCAGACGAGTATGCAAAATCACTCCTTGACGTTAGATGGCGCTACACAACTTCAACAAGCTTCTGACACCCGCTTATAACACAGAAGAAGAGGAGGAGAGGAAGTTCACGCTTGTTGTTAAAGTTACTGGTGACTCGAACAAGCATGGATGGTTCAAGCAGCAGCTCCAGCTCTAGCGATGAAGAAATGATTATTGTTCTTAAGAGCAATAAGCAGCTAAAAAGTCATATCGCCTCCGGGCATCTTCTTCAATGTGCGCTCGCATTGATAGTTTTGTGATTGAGTGCCTCCAAGTGCTGTTTACTGTAACTTCAGCAGCTCCGTGCACATGAACAAACGTGCCGATTTGATTGGTGGAGAAGGTTTTTGACGCCTCAAGCTCGATTTTTTTTTATTACGATTTTGCGCCTGGCATTTTGCGCAATGGTGTGCATGTTCACATTGACGGCAGTTATTTAGTTGCGAGGCGTTAAACGTCGATGGAAAATGCAAGCAAAAAACGTCTCGATGTGCACGAGCCTTAATGGTTGTGATGTGGTACAATTAGTTGTGGTCTTCATACTGTAAAATCGCGGCGATATTTAATTTTTGATCATGGCCCACAATATCTTATTGTGATAATAATACAATTAATCATACAGCAATACATGGACTGACCAGCAGCTTGTGACATAGAGAGTCCTAAAAAACTCTATAAAATAAAAAATAAATAAAAAAAACTTACAAATTCCTTCGGTATAACCCTGACTTTTCATAACCGCGATAAACCTGGTTATCGCCCCATGCCTAGACGCAACTCTTTCACTACCTAGTACTGGTATAAAGAACCCCTGATTTATAGAAAGTACTTTATCAAGGGTTGTGAAGCAAATTTAAATGTAGTATCAACTGGAGTAGTACGCGATGTTGGATATACCGTTTTTGTTTTGTGTTATTCCTTTTAAAATGCGACTTTTAAAAAAACGAAAGGACATGAGAGTAAATAGATTCATAGCTATATTATTTATTGCTACTTACAATTTACCATCCTTTGTCCACCCAGCTCTTGCGATGTACTCCACCCCGGGAAAAAGTGTTGTGAACGGGAGAACAAGCTCCTTGTTTTGTGCACTAATCATCTACAAAAAGAATAAGACACCATTATATGTTTGTTTTTGACCAGGCGTAAAGAAAAAAAAAAACAAGCTAGCATGGAGACTCACCTTGCCCTGCTGATCTGTTCGAATCTCTGCTAGTTTCAGGCTAATTTGAGGGTTTTTACTTCCTGAAAACATAGAGAGGGGAGTATTAGCATTAACAGCTAAAACAAACATAGGTCTGTTGATAAAACGCACACAAAAAGAAGAGCCGCATTCTTACAACACAAATTCTGGTTTCGACAAAACTTGACTTTGCTAATGACTAAAGTTAATAGCAGAACAGCAGACTAATAGTAGAATTTGTCTAGTGTGTGTGTGATTGTTATTACCAGTGCGGGGGTATCTGTACACATCGGCCTTCCGCTCCTCCAAAGCCGGTGATGGCACATGAATAATCTCTACTTCCGATTCGTCCACCTCCTCATAGAGCAGTTGAAGTGTTTTGCCTCCATCTGCGTCTGCATGCAAACACAAACACCATGATTAGGGGGTGGTTTAGATTTGACAGTTTTCAGTCACATGACCTCATGGAGGCTCGCAGGCAAAACAAGCAATGGGCCTTTATAGCAGCTACACTGGAATCTCCATATAAAAACAGCACTGGGGATACAACGATTATAGATTTTGATTGTACTATCTATACATCCACCCACCTTCAAATGCTGACAACATGGACTGTTTAGGCGTTCAACAAACCTTCAGTAGCAGCCGGAGACCACCAGTATCCAGTGAAGCGATCAAACTCCTCCTGAATCACAAAGGTTGCAACACCAGCAGATTTTGGGTCTTCTTTGACATTATTCAATCCTGAACAGAGGTAGGAGGAGGCACATTACAGTGTGCAGAAACCTTTAACATTTTCAATGTAATCTGACATACTGCCAATAGGGAGGAATGTTTAAATATTTACCAATACGTAGTATAAAAATCCAGTCAAAAGACTAGAGTTTATTGTTATACTGCATGATAATTTAGTAAATGTCTTTAATTGTAATTAGTCAATTTATTGCTCAAATAATTTCCTGAAAGTTCTGATAGTAAAATGTGTATCATGCAAATCCCCTTTATTCGTAAATTAAATCCGCTTCATTCGCATGTAAATAGATGTGTGAACATTGAGTTTACTCGACCTATTCGCGCATCAAATCCACTTTATTCGCGTGTCAAAACCTCTTCATTCACGCGTAAATAGACGTGTGAACATTTTGAGTTTACTCGTTTCATTCGCGCAAGAAATCCACTTCATTTGTGCGTAAATAGACGCACGAACATTTTGAGTTTACACTGTATTCGCTCGACAAAACCGCTTCATTTGCGCGCAAATAGACGCGTGAACATTTTGAGTTTACTCGCTTCATTTGCGCGACAAATCCACTTAATTTGTGTGTAAATAGACGTGTGTACATTTTGAGTTTACTCACTTCATTCGCGGGTCAAATCCACTTTATTCACATGTCAAAACCGCTTCATTCGCGCGTAAATAGATGCGTGAACATTTTGAGTTTACTTGATTCATTCATGAGACAAATACACTTAATTTGTGCGTAAATAGACGCGTGAACATTTTGAGTTTACTCGCTTCATTCACACGTCAAATTCACTTTATTCACGTGTTAAAACCGCTTCATTCGCACGTAAATAGACGCATGAACATTGAGTTTGCTCACTTCATTCGCGCGTAAATCCACTTTATTCGTAGATTAAATCCGCTTCATTCGCACAAAAATAGATGTGTGAACATTTTGAGTTTACTCGCTTTATTTGCGCATCAAATCCACTTTATTCACGTGTCAAAACCTCTTCATTCGCGCGTAAATAGACGTGTGAACATTTTGAGTTTACTTGTTTAATTCGCGCATGAGATCCACTTCATTTGTGCGTAAATAGACGCGCGAACATTTTGAGTTTACACACTTTATTCGCGCGACAAAACCGTTTTATTTCCGCGCAAATAGACACGTGAACATTTTGAGTTTACACACTTCATTTGCACAACAAATCCACTTTATTCACGTGTAAAAACCGCTTCATTTGCGCGTAAGTAGATGCGTGAACATTTTGAGTTAACTTGATTCATTCACGAGACAAATACACTTTAATTAATTACACTGTTTAATTCGCGCTTGAGATCCACTTAATTTGCGCGTAAATAGACGCGTGAACATTGAGTTTACTCGCTTCATTTGCACATCAAATCCACTTTATTCATGAATCAAATCCGCTTCATTCACACATAAATAGACGCGTGAACATTGAGTTTGCTCGCTTCATTCGCGCGTCAGATCCACTTTACTCGTGAATCAAATCCGCTTCATTCGCACGTAAATAGACACATGAACATTTTGAGTTTACTCGCTTCTTTCGTGCATCAAATTCACTTCATTTGCGCGTAGATGCGTGAACATTGAGTTTACTTGATTTATTCGCTCGACAAATCCACTTCTTTTGCATGTAAGTAGACGCGTAAACATTGAGTTTACTCGCTTCATTCGCTCGTCAAATCCACGTTATTCGCGCGTCAAATTCACAACAGATACGGATTCACATCATGGGCAGGTCTTCTGTCTGTTTGACTCTAGCTTCGTTGCTAAATGGCTAACATGGATTTTATTGAGAGAATAGTCCACTAGATCGATTCAGAAGTGCACCTAGCTCTGTCAGTTCATCAACTCCTCCAGAAACTACACCTGGATGATGGGAGCTTTCATCAGTGCTTTTAACATCGGTGCCTACCCCAGATTGATCAACTCATTTGGTGTCCACAGGAGATTTTCCCCCAGGACACCAACAACAGGCGCTATGTTGTAATCACGGCCCTACAAGAGAAAGCTCCTGATTGGTTAACGTAGTGTAAATGTCCGCTACAGTTTAGATTTTCCAACTGGATCGATTTGCGAAAAACATGTCATACGCGCATTAAGTGCGTCAATCGCGCAAAATGCTCAATTTGCGACAGTTTATTTGCGCGAATCGCACCGCAGGATGTCTATTCACACCTTTGCGTTGACTTAACATTGACTACATCCACGTTTGGTGCAAACGCAGCATAACAATTTTTGGACTACTACCTTAGTTCCACAGGCTTTATGTTGAAAATAACCCAAAAATAATACCTTTGATAGTAGTGATGTATTGGATTACAAATCTTACGGTTCGGAGCACATTATGGTTTTTTAGTGATGAATTTTAGTCCAATTATTACTAAAACAGCACAGCAAGAACACTTTTGGTTTTAACAAACAGAACTTAAAAGCTGTTCATTTCATTAAAAATAAAATGGAGAAATAATCAGTAGAATAAAAATAAATTGTACAATATTCAGTACTGTAAAAAATTTACTGTTACTGATAACGCTAAATGTAGAAATCTAACATTATATTTTGTACAACTCATGTTTATTTTTTGTTTCACTTTCAATAAATGATTCAGTTATTCACTCATAAATCTTCAAGTTTCATTGCTAAATGTGTCATTTTTAAAGAATTATTTAGTCACATATTTTTGATGGCTGGTTGCACCTACTGGCTACAACTTTTAATATTGAGCATCAAATTAAACGCATACAACAGTGATTTTAATATCAACCATAAACATCAATAGTTATATCTAAACTATAAACTGTTATCCCAGTACTTCTGTGTTTTTTTTATCTGTAGCTTCATAACTAATTCAAAAGACTAAAGACTGAATCTCTTTCTTGAGTTTTGGGTTTTTCAAACACAGATTTGAATGCATTGATTCGAAGGATTAATAAACATATGCAAATCACCATTATTTATAATTTATGTTGCGTGGGTGTTGAGATCCTGATCTTTTAATAATTAAATTGTGCAGCTTAAACTCAATGCATTAATGCAGACTAAACAAGTAGTGAAAGAAGACAACTTTAATAAACTAAAATACCCACCACATCCGTCTAACCTACCACAACTTCTTCCGTCATCATTATGTTTTACAGGAAAGCCTAGATGCTTTCATACATGTGATTTGAATTATACAAAAGGTGCTCTCTGCAAGGCGATAGTTACAAATTAAGGATTAATCCACAAGCAAAAAAATAAATAAAATGTAATAATCCGTAGGTCATGTGTGTTCCGAATCATGGGTTGTGATCCAAACAAATCACAACTCGACCGTGATCTGGCACACCCCTATTTAATGGTACACAACACAACCTGCTACAGTATACAAGCCCATCAACTAACCTTTATGACAGAAAGTAAGTCTTCGCTCCTCTGCCGTTTCGATATTGGTAACCCACAGGTCGTTATTATTTATGAAGGCAATGAAACTGGGATCACCGGGCGAGATCTTGGGGTCCATTCGTATCCCTGAGCACTGAGTCTTTATTTCCATAGGCTTCATTGGGGCAGCCTGCTAAACATCACATTACTTTCAGGCATGGGGAGACACAGTTATGCAACAAAGTGTAAAAACTAAGAGACACAGGAAAATAAAGCAAAAAACTAGACTCACAATGAAGCCGTTATGGCCGCCATCACGGCAGTAGAAAAGGCTGTTGCTTGCTTGAAAGAGGAAAAGGCCGCTTTGTGCGTGATAGTCATAGGACGTGATGCCGAAAACCCCCAAACGCTTCCGCTCGCGGAGAAGCTCCTCCTCCCGAGAATACACTCCATGATGTGGAGTGGCCTGCAGGAAGCACACAAATTAATGTCAGAATTTATATGTTGTCAATAATGCGCCAAATATATGCAAGAACCGAATCACCCAAATCCTTGTTACAGACTGAAAAGTAAAAATAAATCAAAGCCAAAAATAAGAAAATATGAAACTAAATACAAAAATAAATATGTACAGTAATAAATAACACACAAATAAATATATGCTGTGATAAATAAATGTAGAAATAAATATATGCAAGATATTATATAGGTAATAATAAATAAATAAATAAATAAAGATAAAAAGCATAAAGAGTAACCTATATGCGACAAACAAAACATAATTTGATTTTTAACAAGAGGTTTATGTATTATGACACTGTTATACACTATTCCTTTTTTTAATGGGTTAAAGTTAAAAAAAGACTGTTGAGAAAGAAATCCACCATTTCTTACTTTTATGCTATTCAGAAACCATATGACCCAAATCTGCTTCTCTCTCCTTCAAGTTTAAAGCAAACTGTTTCTGCTGTTATATACATGTATATCACACTATAGTATATCGGCACTGGTGGGAGGCGTACTTGACATTTATATATATATAAATAAGCAATATCACATGATTCCTCATTATAACACCCAAACAACGTTAAAAAAATTGGAAATGGAGCTTCTACTTCATAATTGAAAAAAATATGGACCATAATTCTTTTAAATAGCCGTCTATTAGCTTGCATATTGGTATAACAACTTATAAAGCACATATTAACGATTTATTCTGAAGTTACCTTCTACAACATCCTTATTGAATATAAATAAACAGCTAATTAAGAGTTGGTTATTAGTGAAAGCATGTGTTCCATTTTAAAATGTTATAAGTGGAACTTTTATTCTTATTAAAATTCTATCATTCCTCCAATGTGGTTCTGCTGGCCAAAAAAACACTGATACCTGAAAGTGATCTAACATCTGCTTCCATGATAACACCAGGAGAGCTTCTTTCCGGATCTTCTTTGGAATTTCAGAGTACAATAATGAGTTTTCTCTGCTTCCATATGGCATTCCTGTTTTAAGAGAAGACAAAAACATCAGGAAAATGAAATTGTAATCATTTGATACAATTAACTTTTTTTTCAATTAACTTTTACAATTAAGCATTAGCAAATGGTGAATTCATTATCTGTTAAGCATTAACTCTACATTAATAAACGTTAGCAAGCAGTTTATAACTGCAGCTACAAATGCTGAATTCTTGACTTACAACCACATTTATAATGTGCGTAATAGCTGTACTTTCAATGATTTCTTTTTCATTACTAAATTAAGTATTGCATTATTTACAAACCAGTTATTTAAGCATAGTTGGTTATTTTTTAAGATCATTCAGAATGAGTAAGCAAAAGATTAATAAACTATTACAATTCAAATTTTTAATTCTTATTATTTAAGCATATAGTAATAGTTAATTTGTTTGTTAATAAATGCTTATGTTAAATAAAAGCTGATCTTCATCCAGTTTTGTGACCTAGGGTCAGTTCTTCGTACCTCGCTTAAATGATCTAAGATGATTTGGCAGATTCTGGATCTTTTAATCTTGATAACTGATCTCTCGCTAATTTGGTTCTTCAAAGAAGTTCGCGAATCAGATTAGAATGTCTGGATAAACTGATCTGAGATCGCTGCGTGTGTTATGAAGGACAGATCTATCGATCCTCGAAATCATGATCAGCAATGCAACGATTGGCTGACGGCACAGCAGCGTAATGACATCATCTGATTAATATTCAATTATCCATGTGAGCAAAATTACATCACATTAGCAGTAAACTGTTTGTTAAATATGACACGCAGTAACTTCACATTTGTTTTGAGCTGCACGCTTTACACTTTCATGTGTCAAGAGTATTCATCAAGTATTTCAATGCAAATCAATGTATTTAGTTCTACATTTAGAAAATATTTTCTTTATTATAGAAGCCGTTTTTTAATCGGTGTAAAGAATAACTGGTTGTTTACAAAAGCATTTTCATATTGGTAAAGGCGTCTGCAACTTTTGTGAAGCATCAAATCACCAGCATATTAACTGTCAAAACATTTTTATAACTGCATAAATGTATTATTGCTTTAAAAAAAGTGACATATTGTGCATTTCTATTATACACAATTTGTACTAAAGCGATCTAAAAAGTTCATATCAATAAGTTTTCTCTTTGCACCACCAGGTGGCAGTCTTTGTACTTTCATTTCGAGGGTGCAGATTGCATAAGTTTTATTATTATGTATAACTTTATTTATTTTATTAATAACTATAACTTTATATATATTGTAAAAAAATATGTACCATTTTCCCAAGTGTATATAACTACTACTGTAAGAAAATATCAGAATTCGTAACATACTTTCTGTATTATATTTGCTTGAACTAAGCCCATCTAATCCTGTTTATATGAATTAAACCTGCTACCGATCAGGTTTGACCTAGCAGATCTGTTGCCATGACAACAACTCTCGGATCAGCTTTGAAGAACGAAACGATCCTGGATTGTGTCAAATCGTCAATATCCAAATCCAGCTAACTGAGTAATCCACGTACGAAGAACGGACCCCTAATCTAAAGTGAGGTTTATTTATGCTTTTTTTAAATCTCTTATAAATGACAATTAAAGGCTTCGCTAAATTCTAAACAGGAAAAATAAAAATAAACAGCTATATTCATTTGAAGAAACACAAATGAAGCTTTACTTCAAATGAAAAGTAAATCTTTGCAACCTTATCTAAAATAAAATTACTGTGCAGTTTGAACATAATTAAATAACAGTGAAATGTTGCATCTTATTATTTTGATAAATTATTATATTGTTGTCATATTTTGAAACTCCTGTTGTTCGGCAACGTTTAAACTTTACAGTAATTTTACTTTTTAGATAAGATTGCAAAGATTGTTTATTTGATGCCAAGCCTTTAATTGTCATTTATAAGGGATTTACAAAGCATAAATAGTCCTCACTTTAGATTAGGTCACAAAACTGCATTAAGTTGAGCTGATAAAGCATTTATTAACATACATAGTAACCATTATTATATGCCTATAATAAGAGTAATAAGATATATCAATGCTGATTTGAATAGTTTATTAATCGTTTACTAACTCATTCTGAATGATCTTAAAAACCACAAACTCTTAAATACAACAATTTAAAAATGATTTTATATACTTCAGGGCTCGAAATTAACCTTTTTTCTTGGTAGCACCGGTGCTCCTAACTTTAAAAATTTAGGCGCATCAGCCAAAATTTAGTCGCATCCACCAATTCTGAGCACCGTTACTACGAGTTTTATACAAACATATTTATTGTATTTGAAATCAACACTAATCAAACTAACAAGCAAAAAAATTATATATATATACATGCAAGCATGAGGAAAATATGTCTCAACGAAATCCCGTTATCACAAGAAAATAGATTTTTATAACATAACTGAGTGAGCAAAAGATACACGGAGCGTTCACCGGCCCTGCACGCACTGCTTTGATGAATCTGTTAACGATATAACTGTGCTGTTCTCACAAGTGCTGTCCGATATTGCACTAATGCTTTTGACACATATTGTAGCTTATTATATGCATTCATGTTAATAGCAATACCGGTTTATTTTTATGAGTAGCAATATTAGTTTACTCAATGCAAGCCCGTTCGCGATGGTGTACGTGGTGTTCAATTTGACATATAGCTGCCACTTGCATGGCGGACAGCATCTGGCGATTATATGAAGGATTAAACAGAAGCTCTCGTGCTAGATGTGGCAAACAGTTACCTGAAAACTCCTTCCCACAGACTTTTTATAGCGGACTTGAAGCCAATGGAAGTCTTCTACTCTTGGAAAAGTGTAGATAGTGGATTAACATTTAGCAAATGATCACTACTAAGATGTTTCAGTATTTATAACTTTAGATGCCATGGTTTCTAAAACTAAATCTGTGAGTGTTATCTTCATTCTCCTCTTCAGCGCTTTACATTTTTTCGCAGTAGTAGCTCTCTTTGTCATCCCAAGCCAGAAGCGCTGACTGAGTGATTGACAGCTGATATTAACCAATCATTCGCGTTCAGTGCTAGAGCAGTGGGCCAATAAGAAGAGCGTGAAGGCGGGGCACGCATTACGACTTGGATTTGTTTACTGCAGCAAGTTGACATGACAACTGTTTTAAACCATTCCCGAGCGATGCGTTTCGCGTTGCAAGTGCAGAGATGCATTCTGTAAATGTGGTGTACATTTTACAGTAAAAACTGGTCTCACATAACAATTTTAAGCACTCGCAGAAATGCTCCCAAATATATTTTAAGGTCGCATAGATAAAATTTCGGGCGCATATGCGACCAAAATGGTCGCAATTTCGAGCCCTGTACTTTTTAAAAGTATATCCCTGTAAAAAAAACAACATCATAAATAATAGCAAATGCGACGGCCGAGGAAATCAGACACTTGGGAACAACTGTGGTCGGAAGTTCACAGGACTGTGTTCTCTAAACTCCTCTCAAGCGGTGGACTTCTACATTCTGATTGCTTGCCACCAAACCTCATCATAGCTCATTACCATAAGTTTTGACAATGCTTAACAACTTACCAAGATAGTAGAGTCGATGTGAATGAGGGCCAGACTCATCATGCTTCTGGACGAACTGGAAATCATGGGGCGCCTTGTTTATAACCATTCCAGAGTACATCCGGCTGTTGTGAATAATGTCACGCAAGCCATCCCACGAGTGCTTCTCCACGAAAAACTGAGATGGGACGTCTTCCATTTCCACGACCTCTGTGCTGTCTGAGATGTCATCGACTGCGGTCATTCTGACAGCTGCAAAACTGAGCGCAGGAGTCAGCCGTTAGTCGAAAACACATTGATTTATAACACAATTGATAGCATCAGGAAAACATTCCCATACCTTTTCCAACTACCTTCAGTTTCGTCTTCAAGTTTCACCCTTTTTCCTCTATACATTAACCAGCACACAACCCTCAACAAGATCTGGCAACCTGCAAGACAATAGGGGAAAAAAACAGTCTTTTACATACAAGCAGGGCTTTAAATCAACACGCGTCAACCCGCCAAATGCGGGTAGATTTCAGCTCTGGCGGGTTAAGGCTGATTTATACTTCTGCGTCAAACGCCGGCGTATGCTACGGCGCTGACGCATAGCCCTTCGCCGTGGCCGTTGCTGACGTGCACCTCTCAAAAAATGTAACTACACGTCGCAACGACGCGTAGCGTAAGCTCTGTGATTGGTCGGCTTGGTAGCGCTGACGAGTCTGGGCGGGACCGAGAGCCGCGCGAATGGCCCGAGCGATTGTTTACAATTGTGGAGTACCGTGAAGGAGCTCCGGATGAAAATTTTTGTTTTGTGTTTACCTCATAGTTAAAGTTGTTGCACGTCCGCCAGTTCCTGCCTCAAAATGAGCGAGTTTGAGTCACTTGTACATCCCGGAAGTGTTCAGGAAAAGCAAAAAAGCAGCGAAGAAACTCGACAAAGAGGAACATTTACACCTCACTGCCAACTAGCATTTCGAAAGTGTTAATGCAGACCGACAGAGACAGCGCGCAGAAGTATAAATGCACAGCCACGCGCGTTGCATGCGCCGTGGGTTACGCCGGTCACCTGACGCAGAAGTATAAATCAGGCTTTAGACAGACACCTCCACTTGCCACTTTTGCTGGTTGGAAACCATTTTTAAATTGTAGTTTTCTTAAAAGCCGCGTTCGACAATAAGCATGACTCAATATTCGTGCAAATGTCATCTTAGATTCGAGAAGCAGCACGACTGACAAAAATAACTGTGTTCGCAAGAGCAAAAAAGAAGGTAAATACCAAACGAGAGGATGATCACTCCTCGCGCATAGGTGATGTGATGCGTACGACTGTTAAAAAGCGCGCGCTCTCGCGTTTACTTGCAAGAAGCAACCGTGCCTAGAGGAAGTGCAACTGCTGCGATCGGTCCCCTTTTTCCATAGTGGTCAACGCTTTCATTTTAGTTATTAACAGGCCTATATTAACCGTGTGCGCGTGATCATCCTTTCATTATCAAACACGGTATGTTTGAAATATGACACAGTGGTATGACACGGTGTGACCTTTTTTCTTTCTTTCTAAAAACGTGCTGAATTGGTCTTCCCTGCCACCAGGCCCGTGCAGAGACCGTCCAAAGGGCATGTGCAGGATAAATTTTTTGAAGAGCGGGGAGTGGTGGGGGTTGTTGTTGTTGTTGTCGCGCGCGTACTGTAAAGCGGGGGAGGGGGTTGAGCCCGCGTACTCAAGAGCGGTGTTGTCGCGCGCCTAATGAAGGGCGGGACGGAGGGTGTGTCGCGTCGCGGGGGCACTTTTGATATTTGGAAGGGCATCGATGCGTTGCATTCACTGCGTGTTCAGCGCAAATGTCCGCTAATGTAAGATCTAACAATGTACACAACATCGCCAAAGAAGCTCGTCTTTACTAAGTTCACACTGATGCGGCTTATAACAAAGAGCGGTATTGCGCCAGTGGTCATCGGGAGAATCCTGCTCTGCCTGCTCATATACTGGGTCGGCTGACTCGCCTGCTTTCCACAAACACAGAAAAATGTAAATCAGCGCATTACGAGACTGAGCATTTAAAATGACAAAAACCGAGACCAAAACTTTTAAAAGTGAGACTTATCTTCCTTTCTTTTGTCTGTTCTTTCTTGAGAAGTATATCATTTTTCTATTTAATTACTGATGACTGCTTTGCAGCTTTCGGCCTTAAATTGAATTATTTATTATAATCTTTTGTTTGTTTTGTAGAAGAAATATTATTTATTAAACTGACATGCATATAAATCAATTGTACAAAATAAATATTTCTTACTGCAAAGCTTTATTTTTGGTTGATGCAAACAATAAATGTATTTCTCATAAAGTAACAGGACTTTTTATAGCAGGTAACTCACATTCAAGGCAGCATGATAATGAGAAATATAATTCATTGTTAGTATTGTTGACATTATCGTCATCATTAATATTTTATAATTATTAGTCATTCATTTTGGAATTATTGCACAAATATTAATGTCATCTCAGCATTAGATAGTTGTTTCTGGTTTTTGTTAGTCCTAATTGATGTTGTTTTCAAATAAAATAAATCCCTTAATATACAATTTGCAACGGTGCTCATTCATTTTTGGTGGGTACTCCTAAATTTTTTCTGGTGTTTCTAAATATTTGAAGTTGGGAGCACCGGTGCTACCAAGTTGATTTCGAGCCCTGAATGATATTACAGCAACAAAGCACAATAAAGATTAAAAGCCTGGGAAGGCAATAGAATAAAAATGTATCTTAATGTGTCTAGATTTAAAAATAGAGATAGTAGAAGCACTCGTAATGTCCGGTGGCAGCTGGTTCCACAAACGTGGCTATAGCTAGCAGTGCGATATGCATACCCCGACCCCCGAACGCCCCCCGAATCAAACATCACACAACCCGCCCACTTCAGTGGAAATCAGGCAGATAAAGCACACCATCGCATCTAACGGAGGGACCCAGGGCAGTGAGCGCACCCATCCATAATATAAAACCACAGAAGTTCTCCTTTAACAACTTGGTAGAAAATGTATTTTTTAACATCATCATTTAGATAGACGCTAACAAACATTCAGGCTAAATGCTCTGGAGAGACCTGAAACATATTCATTTTTCCCTATGGGCTATATGACACTTCATAGGGGATTTTCCTTTATTTAAGGATGTTGCAAATTATTCTGTGATCTTAAGGAAAGTCTTAAGTGTTTCAACACATAAAAGCAAGTAATAAAATATAGCATATATTTCGTTGCGCTCAGCAGCTATCCACTAATAAAGCTCTTCATGTATTTTAAAATGTTAAATTGGTTTTATATTCGCACATTCGTACAGTGACAACTTGTGACATGCTTCCTATTTTGTTTACAATGGTACTTTGCATATTCTGTCTAAAATCTCATCAAAGTATTACTTCAAAACAACATTAGCACTATTTATTTGAATGAACAATATTGAAAGTCATTGACTGCTAACATTCACTATTTAGAATTAGCAATAAACACTTTTCTGAAAATATATTATTAATGAGAAATTCCTAATTTGTGAATATAAAACAAACTTTAGATCAATTAATAAGGGTACTGAACTTCTATACGTTAGCAAAGGCATTCGGAACGTATCTTTGACAGCCAAAAATATCGACGACACCCCTATGACACCCAAAACGACGATCACTCACACACTAATTTATGCGTTAGCTTCATTAGCAAAGCTGTCATTACCGACTAACACATAATGAAAACGAACTGACGTGTTTAAAACCGATTTGTATGGACAATGCACAGATATTGATGTTTCACAATGTTTTTACATTACATTATTTGAATCTAACAAGCTTGTTTACATTGCTCTACTTACATAAAATCCATATCCCAAATATCAGAAATGAAGATTTAATTAATGTCAGTTTTACTATTACTGATTAATGCACTTGACAGATTTCATTCATTTATTTTCCTTCTGATTAGTCATTGGTTTATCAGGAGTTACCGCAGTGGAATGAACCACCACTTACTTGACAGATGTATTTTTTAACTTCAGGTGGTTTGTGTAACGTAGACTAACCATGTTCCGTACACTTTTCACTATTCAGCGCACTCAAACGACCACTCCTACGTCATTGAAAGCCAGATAAGCATGCTTGTGTGTTCATTCTCTGGGGGAATACCTATTGCACAATCCAAATCTTGATTGATGTCTTTTGGACCAGTAGTTTTTGAGAAAAGATGGGATAAGTACCGCCTTCGCATGTGTACGGAAGATGATGGGTATTAACGGTGTTCCGTACACGACTAAAATAGTGTTCTGTACAGGGCGCATAACTTTAATTTTCGGCAAAAATTGGCATTGTTTGAAGTCTTATTAAAATCTTATGTCAGAATATACTATTATTGTGTTTAACTTGAAGTTAAAAGATATATTAAATAACTCTTTTATGTAAGTTTTAAATGAAATAGCTTTAAAATCATTTACTTTTTATATCATGTTTATTTTATTACAGCATGACAATTTAAAATATTAAAACATTAAATTCATGCACATTGAAGCTAACTTGACTGACCTTTTATGAATATAAACATCATTACTGCAAAAGGAGGATCCAAACAGCCTTTGCAGCCTGTCTCTCAGGCGGAGAGTTGTGACATGCGGTATTTACCCACAATTGATGTTTAAACATCCCCATTTCAAAGCATTTATTCAACAAAAGATAATTTATTTAACAATTTGTGATAACATAATATTGACTTCATAAAGACTGTAATACCGTGTGATGCATAAATTAAATGCAAAAGCATATTGTCGGGGCTTTAAATGTCTCCCCTCCCAGGCGACACTCGCACTTTAAGCTTGCCCACTTTCTATTTTCAAGCGCATTAGGTGGACGTAGCAAACTTACTGATTTTACTCGGAAATATATAGTAGGAATGTCTCTGTTGTGGTTGGGGCTGAAAGAGTGAGAATTAAAGATTACACAGATATATAGCTTGCCTACGACTCATACGTATTTATTCAGAGATTAACGTTAAAAGGTCATCTGTACGGAACATCGTTGTGTACAGAATATGGTTAGTCTACGTTATGTGTTTTATGTTTGGTAAAATAATCTCTAAATGCATCTTTAGTGAATTTCAACGAATTACACTGTCTTGTCCCAGTAGGTGGATTTAGAGGTTTCTGCATAAAAAGCACAAGTGGATTTAGCTGGTTGACGCAAAAGAAAATTTACCTTGTTAAAAACCAAAGAATTTAGAACAGTACGTTAATCACAATACCGTCAAACTGTGATATTTATTATCCAAGGTTATCATACCGTCAGAATCTTATACCGGCCCATGCCTATTTGGATATAAACTTAACTTTAATGAAGGTTTTAATTAACATTAGAAAAAAATGTGTACGTACCGAACATGCAATTCTAATTGACTAAGGTAAAATTTGTTTAATATCAGCACATTCGTTCAGTGACAACTTGTGACATGCTCCCTATAATGGTTACCATGGTACTTTGCATATTCGGTCTGAAATCACATGGAAATATAACTTGAACACAACATTAGCACTATTTTTTGACTGAACATTGTTGAAAGTCATTGACTGCTAATACTCACCATTTAGAATTATAAATAAACACTTTTCTGGAAATATATTATTAATGAGAAACTCCTAATTTGAATATAAAACCAACTTTAGCTGGTTACTGGGTACAGTACTTCTATACGTTAGCAGAGGCATTCAGAACGTATCCTTGACAGCCAAAAATACCGACGACACCCCTTTGACACCCAAAACGACGGTCACTCACCCACCCATTCATGCGTTAGCTTCATTAGCAAAGCCGTCATTACCGGCTAACACACAATGAAAACGAACTGACGTGTTTTAAACCGATTTGTATGTTAATTATAGAAGATATCATCTTATATTTTTAGGTAACCACAGTCAGAGTCAGCTGATGAGCCAATGACGTTTGACCGGTTAGATGTGTGTGCTTTGTATATGCTAACAGCTAGCCGAGCTGCTATCAAATCTAGATGACGGGAAGTAAAGTCAATCACAAAATTATGTATTTTATATATAACGTAACTATTACCCCTTAAGGACCATGCTTTCTACATACTATATACCATATTGACTCATGAGATCAGTAACGTTAGTATTATTAATAACAATACTAATAATAATCTGTGGCGATGTGATCATGTTAGCACATTATCTCCTTGCGTTTTCCAGCCCCATCTGCAGAGCTTTATTATGTCAAACACTGAGACACCCTGATCAGCTCATCATCACATTATTTGACATGTTGATTAGTGTGTGCGGATGATTGTCAGAGATCATCAGCTGATTTCGGGTCAGCTCGGCCTCTGTTGACGGGCCGCTCACAGCAAAGCGCATTGTTATGAACATTCATCACTTCAACCCATGATCGCTCAACACCACACGCGGGTACTTACAGGTAGACCCTCAAAGAAAACTCTCATCTGTGGCCTGTTGGTTTCTTAAACGTGTTTGCTGGTAAAAACAGTATCCATAAGCGCGAGAACAGCACAAAGCGACAGTCATGAGTGCTGATGAAAACCAACCGAACATCATCAGGCACACCGGAAGCGCGGACTAACTCCTACTTCCTTCTTCCGCTGTCTAGCTGCAAGTCGCTCATATGAGAGGAAGGTATTATCTTTTATTTAATGTAGGGTCAATTGTATATTCACATATTTCATATTCAGAAATTAAAGTTGAAATGAAAACGTGTTTTGAGTCTATTGAGTGGTCAACAAACTTAAAAGCAATAAGAACAAGGACAAACCCCCGGAATGTTGTTGTTGTTTGTTGACATTTTGTTTTTTAAACATTCAATAAAACATCTATTATTTCATTTATACGTTAACATATTAACTTATAATATCTCATCACATAAAACATTCATTCATTTTCTTTTCAGCTTAGTCCCTTTATTAATCAGGGGTCTCCACGGCGGAATGAACCGCCAACTTATCCAGCACATGTTTTACGCAGCGAATGCCCTTCCAGCTGCAACCTATGACCAGGAAGGGTCTCTAAACTTTGAATAATATATTATTTGAGCCTCACAATTTATAATTTAGCTTACCCAATTCACCTATACCACATGTTTTTGAACTGTGGGGGAAACCAGAGCACCCAGAGGAAACCCACACCAACACGGGGAGAACATGCAAACTCCACACAGAAATGCCAACTGACCCAGCCGAGGCTCAAACCAGCGACCTTCTTGCTGGGAAGCGACAGTGCACCGGACTACCATGACGCTCTGTATTTCATTCATTCATTCATTCATTCATTCATTCATTCATTCATTCATTCATTCATTTTCTTTTTTGCACAGTGCCTTGTGCTTTATTTGCTAATGCAAGCTTTGTTTTAAAAGATAAATATAATGTAAAAAACTATACATTATTTGAATTACTTCAATAAATTATTTTATGTTTTTTAGTAATGGACAATGCACAGATATTGATGTTTCACAATGTTTTTACACTACATTATTTGAATCCAACAAGCTTGTTTACATAGCTCTACTTTAATTAAAACATGATTTCTGATATTTGGGATTTGGATTTAAATTATGTCAATTTTTAATGTTATTGATTAATGCACTAGAGAAATTTCTTTCGTTCATTTTCCTTCTGCTTAGTCCCTGGTTTATCAGGGGTTACCACAGTGGAATGAACCGCCACTTACTTGACAGATGTATTTCTCATTTCAGGTGGTTTGTGTAATGTGTTTAATGTTTGGTAAAATAATCTCTAAATGCATCTTAGTGACTTTCAATTTTGCACTGTCTTATCTCAATAAGTGTATTTAGAGGGTTTTGCATAAAAAGCACAAGATTTAGATTTAGCGGGTTTTGATACAAAAAAAATTTACCTTGTTAAAAAAAAAAACAAAGAATTGTCCTAAGTGACATTTATGAAAAAAGCTATTTTATTTACCAGCTAATAACCTTATCATTACATTTAAAATAAAACTTCTAAAACAATAGAAAATTCTTATTTACAAGAAAAGTAGTCTGATGGATTAAGAGGGTTTTGCATCGGAACTTTTCAGATACATATATATATATATATATATATATATATATATATATATATATATATATATATATATATATATATATATATATATATATATATATATATATATATAAAGAGAGAGAGAGAGAGAGAGAGACAGTTAAAGTCAGAATTATTAGCCCCTTGAATTATTAGACCTCGTGTTTATTTTTTCCCCCCAATTTCTGTTTGAGAGAAGATTTTTAAGATGAATCCTACAATAACATTAATAAAATATATATAAACTGCATAATATATAAATAAAATAAAGATTTCTATAAAACACATTTCTCATATTTTAAATAGACAGATCTTAAAAAAAACATTTATTATGTAAAATAAAACACATATTAATATTTAATATTGAGGTTTAAACCAGGTTGTGGGCTGCATTGGAAAAAAACAACTGAGCTTTTTGGGGGTTGTTGCTAGAATGGATACAGCTGCGGCCAGAAGTTATCCCTTAATTCTAAACGCATATAGTAATGTAAAAGCAGTAATTGCATGTATACTGAGTTTTATTCAAATTATTTATTAAATTGCCTATTAAATTGTATTTTATTAACACCTCTCCTTACACCAACCCTAAACTTTCCCCTAAGCCTAATTTAAAAATAATAATTATTGTTGTACAGAGTCACAGAAACTATGCTATATTGATGAGTATCCACAGCTTTTTTGAACTGGAAACTGTCATGGATAGGTTTAAAAACTAGGACACAAAAACGCCAACAGGTGGCAGTAAGTCTCTATCATAATTAGTCATTCATCAGGTTATTTATAAAAATATTTTTCATAAAATATGATTTATAAATACACAAAGTATTGTTTTTTTTCTCAAATTATAGGGTCATTCTAAGTTCATTCTAATAATAGGTTTAGTGGTGTGTCATCCTCACAAATTTCCTATATTACAGCGCCCTAACCACAAAATGCATTGTTTACTTATACTCCTGAAAATCATCTCCTGCCTTGTGTTATTATGCTAAAATATAATGTTACCATCAAGGGTTTAACTTTGGTTTGAGAACTGGGTGGATGCAAAATGAGGGAAATCTTCTTAAACTATATCCCATTTCCTGAATTTACAAAATTATTAGCCCTTCTGTCTTTTTTACGCTTTGAACAACAGATGCATGACAACAGAACAATCGATATAATGCCAGGGGGGTAGAGGGTAAATCATAATAACAGTACAAAAAATTAAGAAACAAAACAAGCACAAAAAACAGGAGGAGTATAAATCATTAAATAAAATTCTTACAATTACAAACAAGCAGGACCTTAACATTAATCGAAAAGTTTGGAAATAGAGCATAAATAAAAAGTTTTAATGGCATTTTTATTAGCACTATGATGAATAGTACAACAGTAATTTTTTAGTTCCTTATAAAAACCAAGTAAAACAGGGTTTTTTGTTGGAAAATTTACGCTTATGAATATAAAACTTAATTCAGTTCATGTTTATTTCTATAGCTCTTTTTACAGTATAGATTGTGTCAAAGCAGCTTAACATAGTTCTACTAAAGTACAGATTTCAGAGTTGAAGTTCAGTTTAGTTTACTTCAGTGTGGTTTTAATTTCACTGCTGAAAATTCAAGCACTGTAGAGAAAATCCACAAAGAACATCTCCACAAGTCCCAATCCGAACAAGCCAGTGGTAAGGAAAACAAACTTCACCAATTAACAAAGTGAAAGAAAAAAAAACTTTGAGATGTCTGCTGGGCACGACCATTAATCTTCAGGCCAAACTTCATGTGTGGAGCTGCATTATAGGTGCCAGAATCGGGAGAAGCTGGAGGTGTGAGTAGGTCACTGGCAAGTCATGAGGCTGGCCCACAGGATCAATGCGGGGACTCGTTTGTCACCGTGGTCTTTAATCAATCTCATGCACTTTATTCCTCCATGACTGCCACAGCATCTGCCAACCCGGGCTCATTGTGGAAACGTAGTCCCGCAGACGTTTCTGGAGACCGCGGAATACGTCCCGGCGGGTACGTACGGCTGCAGTTTTTGCGAATCCGCAAGAGGCCGCTGTTGTGTGCTTTTTCGCGTCTCAGACGTCTCTCGCGAGTGAGGTTCGCGCCCGCGCTGTTCTCGCGTGAACCCGCCAGAGGCCGCTGTCCAACTGACCGGATGATTGACTGCGCGACCGGCCAATCGGCCGACCCGCCCTCCTCCTTCCCTGAACCCAACCAATTTTACCGATCGACTCGCCCGCCCGCTCACTTCCCTAAACCCGAGCAACAGTTTAAAAAAGCGTCCAAAAAATAAAAGCCCTGATTTTTTTTTTTCCTACCGCGTTTTCGGATATCACCGCATTCTCACCCTGTTACAAAACTCGTTCACTTAATTTTTGGGATTCGGTTTTTGTCTTACCTGATTGCTGGAACCGCTCTTCCCCGGACTCGAAACCGGTCGCCGTGGTCGACTCCTCTCTGCATCTCGAGCCTGCCGACGTACACGCTGAGCTGAGTGGACAAACGGGTTGCAGCGGGGAAGCCCTCCACAAGGAGGTAAGTGGTCGGCCGGCAAACGCGAAAGGGAACGGCGTTACACCGCCCCCCGCAGCGTTCGCTTGAAAAAAATAAACGCGGCCGTACATACCTCCCGGGACGTTTTCCGCTGTCTCCAGAAACGTCCGCGGATTACGTTTTCAGAATGAGCTTGGGTTGGCATCTGCTCAGGATATGGTCTGGTCCAGGATTATGGAAACCTTGAGATCATCTCTTCACAGGTCTTGGATTGCATCAATGGCACTTCATAGTATCTAGGGACCTCGAATGAGTATTCCCAGGTGGAAATAGAGAAAAAAAAATAGCGTATCTGCTGTTCATAGTGTATTTAAATGAGATGCAAAAATGCAGTTATAAATAAACATAGCAGTTAAATAAACAAACATAGAAACAAACATGTAAAGAATGAGAGTTTCTACACTGTTAGCCCGGATTTCACGTCTAATTATACAGTTTAAGTGCAAAGTACTTAAATAATTTAATATTTGGTTCATTACTATAACATTTTAAGTGAATTCTACTTTTTTGTAGACAAAGTTTATTGTATGAATAACTTTAAGTACAAAAGACTAATGTTTTAAAAGTTTTTGATTGATCACACCCTCTGCCCCCAACCTGACTTATTGTTCAAATCAGGCAACGCCATTTTCTCGCGTTTGCAGTAGCAGGTGATTTCAGACTTCCGGTGAGTAGACTGTAAACATTTTATCCAGTTTATATTTTTGGCTGTTTGTAAATACCAGAAAACAGATAACCCTCAAGTTAACTTGTGCTCATTTAACTTGAGGGTGAGTTAATTTTTCATTTTTTGGGTGAACTATCGCTCAAGTCTAGATGTCAAAACAAGCTTTCATGTTCTCTGGGGTATTAACAACATATTTTGTGAGCATTTAAAACTATACGGTCAATGTTACTCTCTTGTTTGACAAGATGCGCTTAAGAGAGAAGTAGGCGAACTGATTTTTAAGTTGTATTGCACAGCATTTGCATCGTTTTGCTGTATTTTGAAAGGTAATTTGAATAAAAACAACCCTGTGTATTACTTTTGTGTGTATTTTAATGCATTTAAAAAGATAAATGGAGTTAATTGACACTAATTAAAAGCATTAAGTCTATTCAACTCATAATGCATATCAGAACAACTCTTATCTTTTAAGTAGCGCTTACTCAAGCTTTTAAGTATACGTTACTTAATTTTTTAGGGCAACCTGTTTCCTCTTATATTTTAAGTAAACTCAGCTTATCCGGGCTTAGAGTGTAACACAAGTGTGTCCTACAGGTGGTTAGGATAGCTATTCCAGAGGTTAGGAGCCATAAATGAGAAGGCTCGACCTCTTTTACTCGACTTTGCTATTCGAGGTACTACCAGAAGCCCTGAGTTTTGAGATTTTAAAAAGCGGGTTGGACTATAGCGAGACAGAAGGTTGGTTAGATACACAGGAGCTAGATTATTTAAAGCTTTATAGGTGAGAAGTAATATTTTAAAATCAATATGAAACTTAACATGCAGCCAGTGTAAGGAGGATACAATTGGGGTGATGTGATCATATTTTCTAGACCTGGTAAGAACACTGGCAGCTGCATTTTGTACTAGATGAAGTTTATTAAGAGGATGCTGGGCAGCCAGCAAACAGAGCATTACAGTAATCCAGCCTAGAAGTCATAAAAGCATGAACTAGCTTTTCTGCATCTGAGATGGATAGCATAATTCATAACTTAGCGACATTTCTCAGATGAAAGAAGGTGCTTTTTGTGACATAAGACTAAATAATATATGGACAAAATAAATACATTAATAACAAAACTTCATTATTCAGATTATCATAATTAAAGTATCTAATAATTAGGTTTTCAAAATGCAAATTACAAAAAAAAGCTTATTTTCATCTGAGTGATATCGCTAAGTTACGAAGTATGCTATCCATCTCAGATGCAGAAAAGCTAGTTCATGCTTTTATGACTTCTAGGCTGGATTACTGTAATGCTCTGTTTAAAAACAAAAAAACTATTTTTTAAGTCTAGACCTAAGACACTTTTTTTATTCTATTGCCTTCCTATACATTGCCTATGAATACTTTTGAGGTGCACTGTACAGCAAGATAAATGGTGCTGTAAATGTAAATAAAGCACTTTTGCTGTAATTCATTTACCGTAAGTCACTGTAGATTCTACATGAAATTGTTAACAGTGTATACTTTATATATAAATATAATTGTCTCTTATATATTTTTACTGTAATTTGCCATAAAATTAATAAATAGTAAATGAATAAATAATAAACCCAGTGGTCATTCAAATAGGATCCCTCATCAATTTAACAATACCAGAGTGCTGAGATGTCCTTGTCATGGCACCACTGGCCTAGAAAACACCATCTCACAGCTCTCTCGCGCTCGAACAAGAAGATTTGTGGGAGAAGCCACAGAGAGGCCAACGTTCACTGTGAAAGAGCTGCAGAATTCAATAGCAAAGAGCAGAGGAAAGGTGACCCACTCGACCAAATGAAGAGCTGTGAAAAAGCCCGCTACGAGAGCCTGGCACAAACATGCCATTACTCAAAAAGTGGCATGCAAATTTCCCAAGAAAACAGTGATTTATTTCAGCGTGGGAAACGATTTTGTGGATGGTTGAGACTAAGATAAATCCTTTTACTTCAGATTCAAAGCGTGTGCAATCACGCTTGCAGCCCTGTGCCCATAAAGCTGTGCTGTAATGTGCTGATAACATCATTCCATCCACTCTTTAATGACTTACTTTGTCTCTTTTTAAAACAGGAGGAATGTATGATGCAAAATATTGAGAAACGCTGCAAGAGACTGAAGCAGAAAGAGGACTCTAAATGAAAATGAACATAGGACCGAAACAAAACAAACGGGTGAATATTAGTGCATGATCTGAATTGTTCTCTCACTAACCTTATAAAGGTGCCATAAAATAGAAATCTGGATATACCTAGGTATAGTTGAATAAAAGATTTCAGTACATGGAAAGGCATAGCGTAGCCATCAACACCATTGCGTCTTCCTTTTTATATAAATCTAATTTAAGCAAAAGACCACACAAAAATAGGTGAATCAGAACAAAACAGACTTCTAGGTAGCACTGTCAGTGTTTTATTGGCCAGAAAGTGTCTTAGTAAGATAACAACAATACAAATATTTCCTCAAATTCAAAGTTTAAAGGTGCAGTATGTAATTTTGACGGGTGAAGCAGTATAGTATAGTGTTGTGTAGCACAGTATAGTGCTGCCGCCTCAGAGCAAGAAGGTCGCTGGGTCGAGCCTCCGCTCAGTTGGCATTTATCTGTGGAGTTTGCATGTTTTCCCTGCGTTTACGTGGGTTTCCTCCGGGTGCTCCGGTTTCCCCCACAGTCCAAAGACATGCGGTACAGGTGAATTGGGTAGGCTAAATTGTCCGTAGTGTATGAGTGTGTGTGTGAATGCGTGTGTAGATGTTTCCCAGAGATGGGTTGCGGCTGGAAGGGCATCCGCTGCGTAAAAACTTGCTGGATAGGTTGGCGGTTCATTCAGCTGTGGCGACCCCGGATTAATAAAGGGACTAAGCCGACAAGAAAATGAAATGAAATGTAATTTTGACACCTAGTGGTTGAACTAGGTATTGCACATCTGGTTCAAAACACACACAAGCCCAGGTTACCAGATTGACAACACTAATGGCGAGTTCAGACTGCATGATATTCAAAGTAGTCGTGTCATGGATGTTTTCACACTGCATGACTATCTGGGGAAGCGTTCTGTCGCTGCTGTGTTTACACTGTAGGATGGATCGGCGACAGGAGAGTTCACACTGCATGACATTAAAATTGGAAGATTCACGGACAACTTTGTCCAAACTACATCTCACAACCAAACAAACGCAAGAAGTGACATGCAAACAACGCAAGGTCAAGTAATATATCTTTCGCTATAATAAAAAAAGAAGGCTTTAGCTTTGGAAACTTGTGTTGCTTTTAAAGAGAATTAACAATCTCTCCTCTGCTTTTTTTTTTAACTTTCGGACCCGGTTGTGATATTGAGCAGATGACATGTCAAACAGACACAGTGACCCTGCCAAATTTACAATAGTTTTTTCTCCATTTCTTGGATCTGAGTAAACTGAATGTGAGCGCTTTTAACTTCTCCCCCAGCCTCCCGCTGGCCTGCAGGTACCCGTACTAGTGAATGCTGCCCTCTGGTTGGCTGTAGGTAATCGGCAATGTTATTTTCAATCAGAAAACATTTCACACGGCATGATCTTAATCGCAGACAGCTCCAGATATTTAGCATGCCAAATATCTCACGGGCATCGGTGACTCATCAGCAATTCTCTCATTTCACGTCCTTGGTAGTTCATACTGTGATTGACTGTTACTCACGTGAACGAGCACCGTTTCGATCGTGATTTCAGCCATTTGTTGCCGATTTCTCGAAACCTGTCGGCGAGTCAAAATCAGGGCTAAAATCATGCAGTCTAAACTCAGCAAAACAGGAGTGAGCCTGACTATTGAGCCTAAAGGCTGATTCAAGGCTGATATGAGTAATGCTCTAAATAAATACAACGATACACGATAGAAGGAATATTGTAAAAAGTTTTTGTTGTAAAAAACACCTGAAATTTTTAGAAACGGCTTCTATTTCTTGCTGCTGAACAACAGGATAAACTGACAGTACCCTGCTGAAACATCCAGCTTAAACCAGCCTAGGCTGGTTGGCTGGTTTTAGCTGGTTGACCGGCCTGGTTTTAGAGGGTTTTGGCCATTTCCAGGCTGGTTTCCAGCCATTTCTAGCCTGGTTTTAGCTGGTCTGGCTGTAAAATGACCAGCTAAATCCAGCTAAAACCAGCTTGACCAGCCTGGTGTAAGTTGGACATAGCTGGTTTTGGCTGGGCTCCCATCCTGGCTAGGCTGGTCAAGCTGGTTTTAGCTGGTCATCTCCCAGCCTGACCAGCTACGACCAGGCTGGAAATGACTGGAAACCAGCCTGGAAGTGGCCAAAACCCCTCTAAAACCAGCCTGGTCGACCAGCTAAAACCAGCCAACCAGCCTAGGCTGGTTTAAGCAGTTTTTTTTTGGTAGGGTAATCACCACAGTTACACCTGATGTACTTTATTCAGTGTTAAATGCTAATACTGTGAGTTTGAATGCCATTTTAAGTGACATTTATTGGCAAACTACTGACAGCAGCAGCAGATAGTTCACCTCAGATCGTGAAAATAAACCGTTTGAAATTGAACT
The DNA here is from genome assembly GCF_052040795.2 of Danio rerio. Taxonomy (NCBI): domain Eukaryota; kingdom Metazoa; phylum Chordata; class Actinopteri; order Cypriniformes; family Danionidae; genus Danio; species Danio rerio. The sequence continues at coordinate 55,051,233 of NC_141028.1, read as the reverse complement.
TCAGAAGTGTGACTTTGTGAAAGCCAACACATATCAGTGATTCAGCATTTAATAATGTTAAAGGGGTTTAATATGTATTAATCAGATTATAAACCTTACCATTTCGTTGGAGTGTGGGGTTGGGTGATGTCGACCAATTTGGCATCGTACGATGTCTAATGTGAAACATCGCGATGGACGATGGCATCATCATCATAGGCAGCAGTAAATTCATTATTTATGAATAATTATTTAGTTCAAAACAAATTAATTATTTGTAGCCTACCATTTCAATTACTTGACCAGCATGTTTTTTGTTTTACCCATAACCAAATCATAAATAAATAAAGACACACAAATTAGCACCTGTCAATCACTTTTTCCGCAGGACACTGGCATGAATAGGCAGAGTGATCTGTGTTGTTATAAAAAAGGTGCACAACAAACAAGAACCAACCAACAGTATCTGAAGTTTTGCTAAAATTACTAAGTACACGCTTCAAAGCGAAAGGTTGAAGCAGTGAGCTAAGACACGTTACCTGAAAGACTCAGGAGCTGGAAGACTAGTCAGGATAGAGGGAAAGATGAATGCAGCAATGCACAGACACATCCTAAATGAAAACCTGCTTCAGAGTGCTCTCGACCTCAGACTGGGGCGACGGTTCATCTTCCAGCAGGACAATGACCCAAAGCACACCGCCAAAATATCAATTAAGTGGCTTCACAACAACTCGCTGAATGTCCTTGAGTGGCCCAGCCAGAGCCCAGACCTAAATCCTATTGAACATCTCTGGATAGATCTGAAAATGGCTGTACACCATAACTTCGCATCCAACCCGATAGAACTTGAAAGGTACTGCAAAGAGGAATGGGCAAAAATTCCCAAAGGCAGGTGTACCAAGCATCAAATTCAAAAAGACTTGAGGCTGTAATTGCTGCCAAAGGTGCATCAACAAAGTATTGAGCAAAGGCTGTGAACACTTATGTACGTGTGATTTTTCAATTTTTTATTTTTAATAAATTTGCAACAATTTAAAAAAGCTTTATTCACATTGTCATTATGGGGTATTGTGTGTAGAATTCTGAGGAAATTTTGGAGTAAGGGTATAAAATAAAAAAAAATGTGGAAAAAGTGAAGTGCTATGAATACTTTCCGAATGCACTGTATTTTGATTGCAAAGCCATAACACAGAATAATCATGCATTCTTAAATGTTGTCAGTTTTCTCAGTTAGAAAGAGATACAATTAGTCATTTTTGCTGTTGATCATCAGTTGCAGTGCAAAAAAAGCTTAGTTTCCAACTTTATATGGAGTATAGTGTTTGTGCCTGTGTGTGTGTGTATGAGTGAGATCTTTGTGTACTTGCCTTTATATGTCTGAAAAAATCAAAAATAGCACCTCAGCTCTCATAACATAAACATAGTAAGTGTATTTATGCGCACACACACACACACACACACACACACACACACACACACACACACACACACACACACACACACACACACACACACACACACACACACACACACACACACACAATATCTGCTGTTTTCCTTCATTGAACTCCATAGAAAAGCCCGAAATGTTTTTGCACAGGCCTGTCTAAAGAGTTAAAGGTTAATCAATGGTATCATCAACGGTAAAACTGAAATTTAACCTCTTCTTGTTAGGGAATTTATTGTGTCTTGATGAATTTCTGATGAATGTATTACTCTCATTTATGTGCTTATTTGAGTGATTTCAGTATTATTATCTATTATATTATTACCCATACCTGTGGCATTATTTTCAGGTATGTGTGCTTTGGTAAATAAAAAAGTCATTCTGTGTAAATGCAGTCAGAGATGAGAAGATAAATTAGAAGAGCAGCATTAATGTCACAATGAGGGCTGATTTATGGAAGCAAGGCTAAAAGGACACCTGCGTTCTGTTCTGTAACATGATAAAGCACACCTGCACGTGCGCCCACATTCACTTGTACTGACATCTAAAAAATTATGAGTACCTATGAACTTCAGCTGAACTTACAGTTGACAGCTCAGTGGACAGTGAACAAGATATATTGTTGAGCATTGTTTTTTGGCTGAGTCATTGCTTTTGAAGCAGGAAGGAAAGACCTTAACTGAACATAGGTAAGACCCCTGAAAGACCCTGAGATTCTATTGGTGGCGGGCACCTGAGAGATTTAAGATCCCATTAGCGGAGAAGCTGATGGAGGTGTGTAATGTGTAAATTTCAACACAATCTCACGGCAATTGGTAACTTTTTCATTTAGTGGCTAATTCGTATGAATTCGTACGATCTAATTCGTACAATTTAGTACGATTTGCTTATCCCCCAATGACGGTTGGGGTTAGGGGTGGGGTCAGGTGCCACGCCTCCTCTTTAAAATCGTACTATTTCGTACGACTGAACTCGTACGAATTCGTACGAATTAGCCACTAAACTGGCAAAACGTAAAATACTTACGTTTTCTCGTGAGATCAGGCTGGTAAATTTGGGTGGAGTATTAAGGCACAGAAATGTATTTAAACTGTGTGCAAGCCTATGTTCAGGAGACACTCGAACGACCCGTCTCTGTTGTTACTGATGCTGTAACAATAAACTGCTTCGTCTAAAGACTTCGGAGATCTCAGACTTTTTTGAAACTTTTTTGAAAAGTTTGACTTTTCCACAACTCTTTTTTCCACAACATTCTCAACAAGAAAAACCACCAATAGTGAAGGAATATGATGTCAAGGCTTTGCAATCAAAAAATCTTGTTATACTGGAAGTCAATGGGGCAAAAACAGCCCCGAACATAACAAAAGGCTAACAAATTTGAGCAATAAGGGTTAAAAAAATATCATGCAGAAATATTTAGTCACAAAGATTTGGTCTGCGTTATTAAAAATGCAATCATTAATGTGTAGAAATGAATACATAAGGCATATATTACATATGCAAACAGCATAGTTCATCTTTTTATTTCGTTAAGAAAAAAAGTCTCTAAAATAAAACAATGACATAAAAAAACGGGAATGATTCTTCACAGTGTACATATTCATGGAAAACATCATGCATCATTTTGTATTATAGGAGTAAAAGAAAACATTTGAACTTATCTGCAATTTTCTCTTACATGCATACTGTATACACACATTAAAAAAGGTTGGATGTTAGGACATGGACAGAATCTTGGGGATTGTCAAAATGTTAAGGAAAAACTTAACTGCAGTGTGAGTAATATTGCAATAAAAGAGTGTAACATGACATTATTAAACTGAGGTGTCCTCCATCTCTTTATGTAAACCAAAATAAAACTAAAACTTAGACTTGTTTAATGCAATAAGACGCAATAAAAGAAACAAATTCATTCTGTAGATAAACTATGACAATATTATCAAGGTGAGTGTCATGAAACCAAAAATATTCATTCATTTATTTATTTTCCTTAGGCTTAATCCCTTATTTATCAGGAGTCGCCACAGCGGAGTGAACCACCAAACCAAAAATATGTCATGATTAATACCGAAATAAATAAAATAAAAAAATACATTTGGCTATTCTGCCAATAAAATGCATCACTGTAAAGACTAATGCACAGTAGATCTGTTGAGAAAACCTGACTAAATCCTCTTTAAGCGATGCTTAAATTTCAAAGTGTACACAACAAATGCAATGGTTTCATGACCCTCACCCACTCGGTAGAGTTAGTAGCATATAAAACGGATTTGGACATGATGAACTTTAAGCGATGAAATGCATACGTGTCAGTGCTTTAATGATGTTTAGGCTTTGTTTTTCTCAGAGGATTCTGGTGTTGCCACTTCGCCACCTCTGAAGCGCTGACTGAGCTCAGCAGACATCACCGAACAGCAGGATTTCTGTGAGAGAGGAGGTCATTTACAGCATCAAAACCTGAGTAATAGTGCCTCAAGTGCTCACTTTACTGATCCATTTTCTAGTAAACATTGCATAATGAGACCTTCAAAAAAGATGTTTAATAGTTTGAAGAGATATATTTCTTGGGTTGGCGTTGTAAATCATGGTACAAAAGCCTAGTAATAAATTGCAGATAGGCTGTAAAGAAATGCTGGGTTTCACACAATTCCTTCATGTTGTTTTAACACAAATCCATTAAGTTAACTAATTTGGTTTGACAAATTTAAGTGAAGCTTCATAAACTAATTTCAAGAGGAGCACGTGATATGACCGAGCGCTGCTGGCCACTCATCCGTAATCAGTAATAATCCAATCAGATTGATCCAAGCCTACTATAAATGGATCATTCATTCATTCATTTTCTTGTCGGCTTAGTCCCTTTATTAATCTGGGGTCGCCACAGCGGAATGAACCGCCTACTTATCCAGCAAGTTTTTTACTCAGCGGATGTCCTTCCAGCCGCAACCCATCTCTGGGAAACATCCACACACACATTCACACAGACACTCATACACTACGGACAATTTAGCCTTCCCAATTCACCTTGTCTTTGGACTGTGGGGAAAAAACAGAGCACCCGGAGGAAACCCTTGCGAAGGCAGGGAGAACATGCAAACTCCACACAGAAACGCCAACTGAGCCGAGGTTCGAACCAGCGACCCACTTGCTGTGAGGCGACAGCACTACCTACTGCGCCACTGCCTCGCCCATAAATGGATCACTTTCTCCTAATTGCTTAATCTTCGTTTTGGAGGAATCCCTCCTTCCACCCTATCTTCTCCTTTTCCTCCCTTTTCTTAAGGGGGAGCTATCGAGACCTACCTGATCTCGGATTCCCTGATATGCTTATTGACCTGGCGGGAGCCCTGGGCTCAAATATCTCCGAGCTCAGGGTTTACTTCCGGGACAGCAGGCCAAACCTGCTATAAATGCTGAGCATATCTAAAGCCACCTTTTCACTGCACACGATAAACGACAAGCGACAGACCGGAAGTCATTCATTTCCAATGGAGAGCAGTCCGGGAGCTGCGTGGAGTTCCGATCATCTCCGTATGCGTAAAATTCGGATCCGAATTTAGCTGCGGATCCGTTGAAATATTTGAACTCCTGCGAATAGACTGTACACGACCTGCCGACCGGATATGATGTATTCCAGTTTTGTCCAAGCAGATCCTTGCGCGCGAGATGAGAAATAGGAGTTTATTTGGTTATTTTTTGAATCTAAAAAAGTCTATATAAAAAAAAAAAACTTTTCTGTTCAGAAATGTAAGTAAGAAAGTAATAAAAATATATATTTTAATGTTGTCTCCACATTCCCTCCAATATTTTAGCGGTCTATGAGTTTCTAGTATTCTTTCATTCATTTAACCATGTAAACGCACAGAGAATAAAGGCTCTTGCTTTTGCACTCTATAGCGGCTTTCCAATGCCGCTATTTTTGGTAGAGTGAGCAAGTTTTTAACGCGTAAAAGTTAGAATCCGTAGGCAAATAGATGCAAATAAAAACGTCTTTATTTTCCAATCAACTTCCAATCAACAGAATTACTTTGGCCCTTTCCTTAATCTATATGCACACTTCTCTGTTACCTTGAGTTACGTTGAATTACACTCAATTACGAGATGAGACGTGACGATACGTTCAGTTACGTGTCAAGACGATACGGTCAAAAACTGTAGCTGCGTCCCAAATCGCATACTTATGCACTATTCTACGCCATTTTGTAGTATAAATAGTGTAAGTAGTGCGTTCACACTGAAAACACTAAAAATAATAAGAGCACTTCAATTACCCGGATGATGCACTCATTCAGCCGCTAAAATAAAGAGTGAAATGATGGACACTTCACGCACTCAACGACCGCAGGTTTGCTTACGTAGCGGAAGGGGCGGAGCTATCGGACGCACATGTTGAATAACTTTATTTATTTTGGATGGTGAAAGCAAAATTCTCCTACGAGAGTGATTATAGCGCCTCCCGATGGTGAATGCGGCAATACTCACGGCAGGTTTTATTTGATAGTTTGGTCATTTATTTCAATGATTTGGCAACCGTTAAACGTCATCAGGGAAACGGTTTGAATTTCCGCTTAGTAAAAAAACATTAGTGCTCCATTTGGGACAACACTACATACATATACTTTCCTGTTGAGTGTGTAAGTGCATAAGTACATAGTGCATGAGTGCATAGTGTATAGTGTGCCATTTGGGACGCAGCTTTTGTGCTTCCTACCAACACTGTCTTACTCCATGCAGTGAAGCCACAGTTATATAGTCTCCTACTGACACCTTGTGGCCAATAGCCAAGATACAATGTATGGCTCCTACACACTCCTTTATTTCGGACACCGTGTGAATCAGTTTCTCCCCCACGGTGCACGACAACACTAAAAATACTGTGCGGCTGCCACAAGGGGGCGTATTCCGACAGTCGTGTCCAAATGTCGTGTGCAGTGGAAAGGCGGCTTGAGTAGGAACTCTTGAAGTGGATTAAACATAACACAGTTGAGTTGTCCCCCCTAAACAACTCAAGAATTGCGTTGATTCAGCTACTTTTAAATGTGTTTTTTGAACATTATTTTAATTTTACAGACTTAAAGGACTCAATTTTAACGTTATACCGTAGGCGCAAAGTCTAAAGTGTAGGGCGCCAACAGGTTTAGATCCTGGTCTAACAAGGTTGTGCTTATTTTCTTAACGAGTTATCTGTGTGTTTTGAGAATAAATCAATAAGTGTCTCATCTCTCATTTCCCTTTAAGAGTGAGCCAGCCTTTTGCTATTAAAGGAAGGAGCAGCAGAGATTATTGTGTATGGGACTTTGTCAGACTTTGACAGGCACTTTGACAGTAACTGTTACAGGACCAGTTTCTTCTTCCTCCGGATCATAACATGTAAGTGTAATTAAAGTTGTTGCTTTCGTTTTGTGTAGTTGCACAATATTTGTTTAATTGTGTATTATTTGTAATCGCCCAGCGCAGCTTGTAATCACCTATCTATTACAGATCAGGGCTTATACTGTATCTCTCATGGGGCTATTTACATATACCGTCCAAAACTACATTGAGTGCTTTTACCATTAGAGATTTAAATGCCTTTCTGAACTCGTGATCCTCTGCTGTTTGCCTTCGACATCAGCTGTTCATACACAAATTGCGAGGTCAATTTTCAAAATAGTTCAACTTTTGCCTGTGTATGTGTGGCATACTGAATGTGTGTCGTTGGTATCGCTTGAGGTTATGTTTAGGAGTAGAGTAATATGCTGGTGTTTAACTGCATTGCTTTATTGCATTCCTACATTGGGCTCTCACATACTCTGTGTGCTACTTCATAGCCATGGTGGGCATTTCTCTCCATCTCGTGCTGAACACAGCCGACCAATCGCAACAGACATGTCATCGGTTCAAACTGCGCAGATTAGCATTGCGCTAAGGAGGGATTTGGGAACAAATGAATCGCTGAACGAATCATATGGGAGTCGTTGGTATAATTAGGTAAATATAAATGCATATAATAAGACAATGAAAGTGTTTTTTGATCTTGTATGCATATCAGCCTGTTGTTGGAAAACCCCCAAAACCAAAATATGACCTTTTATAATGCAAAATAGGGGCTCTTTAAAGGATATTTTTAGCAGCAAAAGTCTCAAAAATGACCCATATTTATATTCCTTAATGATAAGCATATACAAAAGTCACATTATGCATTGTATACATATTAATTCTACTTTATATTAGGCCAAATGTAGATACAAACAACAGGTTTTCAAAAAAATATATATTTTGACATGCTTTGACAATGGTACGGACCATTGTAGGGGAGTTCAAAATGTATATTTAGGTTGTCTATTATTTTTATGACTAATATTATTATTTAAGATACAAATCAGTGCAAAGTATTTTACACTATTTAAAGAAACACTCCAGTTTTTTGGAAATAGGCTTATTTTACAAGTCACTAAAAGTTAAAAAAGTAGAGTTTTACCATTTTTTAATCCATTCAGTCAATCTCTGGATCTGGCAGGCGAAATTTTAGCTTAGCTTAGCATAAATCATTCAATCGGATTAGACCATTAGCGCTTTACTAAAAAAAGTCTATTTTCAATAAAGGGTAAAACTGAACAAAGTCCTGGCTTGCACAGTTGATTGCATTTGATAATGTTGAAAACAAAGAATGGAATATATTTGATTCTATTTTTAATCTATTAAGCATCATTTTGTGTCAATGACAAATGGACAGTCATCCATCTAGATGACAAACCTCCAAAAAAAAAATGCACTCACCTGCTCACTGTTAGCGACTTTGCGTGATTTGGCAGCTAGTTCCATCAAAGCCAGGAAAATTCCCAGTCCCAGACCGAATGCCAGTAGTAAGAAGACTCCCTTGAGACTTGCAGGCTTTAGTGGAGCACCTTTGCTGTCTTTAGCCACACAGCTGCTAGCCCACCACTTACTGCGAAAGTAATCCAGTTCGCCAGACTCACTCAGACGGAGAATAGCAACACTTAGGTTCTTTATCAAAGGGGAGCCTGAGGGCGCACACACACACACACATACACGGTCAGATTGACAGCATCACCCATTTAATAACTACGAGCATAGTAAAATATTCATGTACTAGGTTGTTTACATACTACAGGGATTTATGATGGGAGATTAAATCATGGTCTTATGTTTAAACAATGGGCCTCATTCATGAGACACAAGCAGAACAAATTGCTCTGTAATTTATGTGTAGCAGTTCTGACGTAAACTGTTGGATTCACGAAAGTATTTGTATGAAAGAATGTATACCTTATGCATAAATGTGGTGTAAAACCTGTAAAACCTTTAAAACCTGTTCTTTTTAACCCCTTTCACACAGTGTTACTGGTAAATATCCGAAAAATTTACGGAACGACTTAAAAAAAAAAGCGCTGTTCACACAGGCGAGGACGTCACTGAATTTTTTAGGAAAAGACCGTTCACACATCCATTCCGAAATACCGGTAAATTCCGACATCATTAATCAGCAATGACCTCTGCGACTGCGCTTGTATTTGTAAAGATAGAAGGGGTCAGGCTTTGTTGATGATTTCCCTTTTATCTAAAGCTTTACCATTCGTGCAGCTGCTTTATCCCAGACACATCCAAAGGCAGAAGCGCAAACCACAGCTAAATATTTACACGTTTTACTACATTACAAATTCTGTGGATGGATAAGTATTGTGAACAACTTCGATATAAACAAGAAGGAAGACTTTCACAAGTCGAGATGTACAGTAAAAGTCAGCATTATTATTACATTTCTTAACATAATAGTTTTAATAACTCATCTCTAATCACTGATTTATTATATCTTTGCCATGATGACAGTTAATAATATTTGACTAGATATTCTTCAAGACAATTCTATACAGCTTAAAGTGACATTTAAAGGCTTTACTTTATTAGGTTAACTAGGCAGGTTAGGGTAATTAGGCAAGTTATTGTGTAATGATGGTTTGCTCTGCAGACTATCAGACAAATATAGCTAAAAGGGGTTAATAATTTTGACCTTAAAATGGTGTTTAAAAATTAAAAACTGCTTTTATTTTAGCCGAAATAAAACAAATTAGATTTGTCCAGAAGAAAAAATATTATCAGACATACTGTGAAAAATTCCTTGCTCTGTTAAACATTGTTTGGGAAATATTTAAAAAATCAAAAAAAAAATCAAAGGGGGGCAAATAATTCTGACTTTAACTGTACATAATGTATGCATTGCAAAAAGTACCCAGGTGGCCTGTTTCCATTGAGTGGTACTACTTTTTGGACTAGACGCTCAGCTGAACGCTATTGGTTTACAGATATACGTCGTTGTCTTCATGAACAGCCACAAAGCCAAGAAGAAGAGCAGAATCTGCCCTGTGCCCTGTGCCCTGTACATCACTCGCGGTCTCGCGCATACACAAGCAGAAGAATGAAAACAAAGATACCGCCATTTTTAAACACACAGCCAGGACAGTACACGTTACAATATATACAGTTGAAGTCAGAATTATTAGCCCCCCTTTGAATTTTTGTTGCTTTTTTTATATTTCCCATATTATATTTAACAGAGCAAGGACATTTTCACAGCATGTCTGATAATGTTTTTTCTTCTGGAGAAAGTCTTATTAGTTTTATTTCGTCTAGAATAAAAGCAGTTATTATTTTTTTAAACACCATTTTAAGGACAAAATTATTAGCCCCTTTTAGCTAACTTTTTTTCGATAGTCTAAAGAGCAAACCATCATTATACAATAACTTGCCTAATTATCATAACTTGCCTAGTTAACCTAATACACCTAGTTAAGCCTTTAAAAGTCACTTTAAGCTTCATAGAAGTGCCTTGAAAAACATCTAGTAAAATATTATTTACTGTCATCATGACAAAGATAAAACAAATCAGTTATTAGTGGTGAGTTCTTAAAACTATTATGTTTAGAAATGTGTTGAAGAAATCTTCTCTCTGTTGAACAGAAATTGAGGAAAAAAATTAACAGGGGTTCTAATAATTCAGGGGGTCTAATAATTCTGACTTTAACTATACATACAATAACGAGCCATGGTCAACCTAAACTCAAACAGACCTTGTCGTTGTCTTGATGAACACACACAAAGCCAAGAAGAACAAAATCTGCTGTGTCCTGTTGTTGTTTTACAAGGCCTGAGAGTGGTTTTACTTTCTTCAGGGAGCTCGCGATCGCTCATGTGCAAGTCTATATTTGAAAGACCAAACTTTTTGAGCTCATGATAATAACATGCAAAGTGATTATTGAAGTGCTTCTTACAAACGCGAGAGTAAAGGTGCGAAAAAACTAAGGAGAAGGAGGTTTTCACTGACTGTGTGCCATATTTTGTGTTGTTTTTGAACCCAAATAAGGACTAAATGTATGCTGTGTGTAGATTATCTGTAATTGGTAAAATATCAGAGACTGTAAGGGTCTGTATGTGTTCATATATGTTGCATTTCTTTCTTTCTTTATTTTATATAATCACAGATGTTACAGTAGGCTATTTTGCATCATTCATCTGCAGTTATAATCCAATCACTGTTCATAAAAAGCTTAGTAATGAACATTTGTACACAAGTATTTAAGTGTATAAAGCATCTGTTTTGTGGGAAGTGCTTTTCATATGATATGTAAACGACCCGTACAGCTTTACTGTAGACAGTTTCTCGAGTGACAATTACGTTGACTGAAACCTTTTGTTGTACCATTGGTACCCTTTTGGCCACTCAGTACCACTCAGTAGAAACTGGCCATTATATGACATATTTAATGAATGAGGCCCAATGAGATTGATGTTTCATGGATGAAAATTATAATTGTAATGGAATAGAAAGTATACCTAATGGAGCAGCAATGCTGTACCCCCTCATGCCAATGATTTCAGGGGCACGTGTGAGGTTACAGTATCTCGCCACTGCCAGGTCCAGGGACACAGATTCGCCAATGAAAGCATAGTTGCCTTTCTGAGCCCTGCGGAAACCTTCAGCCGCATTGAGCGAATAACTCTGGGCTTCCTTGATGTGCTCGTAGATTCTGTGGTATGTGGGGTTGTTGGAGTTCTGGTCAAAAGAGAGAGAATATAGAAACACATGGTTGAACGATTGATCTTCAAACAATGCGTAAAGTTGTAAGGGTGAACATTGAATAAATCAAAATTCATGCTTAGATTACAGAAGTATCATTTATTATTATTAGTAACAACTTACTAATACTCAAATTACTGTAATTGAGTAGTTTTTCTTAGGAATTGTAGTTTACTAAGTAGTAAAAAGTGCACTTTTACATTCCCTTGAGTACATTTTTAGTGCTGTATCGGTACTTTTACTCCACTAATTTCCTTCAACCTGCAGCCACTACTTTTTTTTTTCTTGTCTATGCAGATATGAAAAACCAGTCCTGTGATTCCTGTCCAATCAAATCGCACAAAGAAGTAAAGAGGTAAATAGCATCACAATGAACTATCTAGAGCAGGGGTGGCCAACCCCGTTCCTGGAGAGCCACCTTCCAGCAGATTTCAGTTGCTACCCATATCAAACACACCTGCCTGCAATTATCACATGGTGTTCAGGTCCGAATTAATTGGTTCAGGTGTGTTTGATATGGGTAGCAACTGAAATCTGCAGGAAGGTGGCTCTCCAGGAACAGGGTTGTAAATGCAGCAAGCTGTTTGGAAGCATTAAAAGTGTCAAGATGATGTCTAAAATCTTTACACACAATGACCCAGAGACTGTTTAGATGCATGTCACTGATGAGAAGATAAAGGATGTTTACTGTATGGTAACCGAAATGGCCTTAAACACCCAGCAGACACAAGACGCCAACATGACGTCAGATTGAAGTTGTCCCCCAATGTCGTGGAGACATTGCAATTTGAACTTACACGTATTATTCAGTGTGTTGTTACATGTGTGTAGTTACACCAGTATTACACAAGTAAATGCTATGTACCAGTGTTTACATACACTATAGTTACATACTACTTTCATATCTTACTGTGTGAGTTCACAGGTATAAGCGGCACAATATAAAATGGGACCAATTCTTCAAATAAATATATCAAGCACGTTTTCTGAAGAGACTCTGGAGAGGAGAACATATTTAATAATTATTAATAATTCCTTACATTTATATAGCGCTTTTCTGGGCACTCAGAGCGCTTTACATATAGGGAGAACCTCATCATCCACCATCATTGTGCAGCACGCGACGGCAGCCATTTTGCGCCAGACCGCACACTACACACCAGCTGATTGGTGGAGAGAAGGATGAAGTGATGAAGCCAATTATGACTTGGGGAGGGTTAAGGGGCCATGATAGACAGAGGCCAGTGGGCAAATTTGGCCAGGATGCCCGGGTTAACACCCCTACTCTTTTTCGAAGGACACCCTAGGAATTTTAACGACCACAGAGAGTCAGGACCTCGGTTTAATGCCTCATCCGAAAGACAGCGCTCACTGAGCAGTATAGAGTCCCCACACACCCACACAGACTGGAGGTTGGGTGCCCCCTGCTGGCCTCACTAACACCACTTCCGGCACCAACCTAGCTTTCCCATGTGGTCTCCCATCCAGGTACTGACCGCGCACAACCCTGCTTAGCTTCAGTGGGCAACCATGTGAGATTTGCAGAGAGCTAGCTGCCGGTTGATGTTAATGTGCTTTAGGTGACGATCCTTGTGTAAATATGTACTGTATATGCACGCCTAAAATATTAATATAAAGCAAATCACATCACTGGAGGAGACCAGTTAAACTACTCAATTAATATAGCCTAGATTAAATTTACAGTGTACTATCTGAAGCTTAAAATTCACTAGATATTTTTAAAAACCAATGGCTGAGAGAATATTAAACGTTTCGTCACTTTATTATTGCGGTCTTATACAATATTAGGGTAATTAAATGTGTTTCTGCATTGTGCTATTCATTAAAAACATATTTACAAGAATATATTCTGTTAATTCCACTTATAAATACTGTGTCTTACCTTGAAGAAATTGAAAGATGAGGAGTCTTTAATGGTACCGTACTCTATGACATTTTGATTAGCAAGGTCTTCAAAGGTCTTGATTGACAGCTGCTGGTTGTCTGAGTGCAGCCATAAACTGAGGTTGGCGAAGTAACACGCAAGCAGCACCAGTGAAAAAATCCACCAGATGGAGGTAATGACACGTCCTGAAAGAGCCTTGGGGTGGGGTCCAGCACCTATGGCAAAATTTATAGCAAACTTCAAATGAGATTTTAACTGACATTACTACCCATTCGCCTACAAGACTATCATATCAACTGATGGAACAAAATGTTGTCTTGTGGGAATGGAAGATTGACTGGAAAATGTTTAACCGAAGAGCTTGTGTTTTGTATTGTTTGTTATTGGCAGGGATGTATGCAGTACATTGTTTCCTTTCTGTTGCCTATTATCGTGTTATGTAGTGATGGAATTATTGGGGTTTGCAGTCGTTTTGGTGTAGGACGCAATCAAGCTGATCCCCTACAGTCCATACTTCATAGTACTCAAGGTCCCTGCTTCCACTGAAGAAACTCATTCTCTAGTGTCTTTTTTGAAAACCGGTTGGCAGCACTTTATGTAAAGGATGTATTGCATACTTTCATGACTTGATTCTCACTCTCACTTTCCTTAGTCCCTGATTTATCAGGGGTTGCTAATTACTAACCCCTAATTACTCTGGCAAATGTTTTTTATGTAGTGGATGCCCTTCTAGAAGCAACACAGCACTGAGAGTACGTTAAATTTTGAACTCTCAGTGCTGGGAAACTCTTAGACACTCCAGAGCTTGCAAAATTTCTAAATCCCTGGCAGCCCTCGGATGGGCACTCTTCAGGTTTTGGTAGCACAAATATAAATTTAATTAGAGCAAATAAAAGTATGTTATTTATTAAATTTAAAACAAAAGCATATTATTAAATTTATATATATATATATATATATATATATATATATATATATATATATATATATATATATATATATATATACTTTTTATTATTTGTTTTTATTATTGGCTTTATTATTTATGAATCAATCAACATTATTGTTAATTGTTAATTAGCTCACTGTCTTTCATTGCAGGATTTTTACTTTTGGAATTTCATTTACTCATTTATTTTCTTTTCGCCTTAGTCCCTTTATTAATCTGGGGTCGACACAGCAGAATGAATGGTCAACTTATCCAGCGTATGTTTTACGCCACGGATGCCCTTCCAGACCAACATTAAGGACCTAGCTCGAAGTGCCAAAATATACGAGTTGTAGGGCTACCAGAAGGCACTGAAGGAAATGATCAGTTGTGCAAGCAAAGAGAGATGAGTGCTCCATCACCTCAACCATTTTGGACATTGGGTCGACTGGGAAAAGTGCAAGATCACTCCTGTGCAAAGCATCCGTTTTCCCGAGATGGAGATGGACTTTTATCATGGTGGTGCATTTACCAATGACCATGCCTAGTTAGTGTCATCACCTTACCATACAAATCTTGCTCTTTTTCCCCAGGTATGGAGTGCTACCTAATCCACTAAGAGTGTTTCCTTCCCTTTAGCTTTGGCGCACCATGTTTCTCAAGCAGACTATTGCAGACCTGCAAGCTGGGTAACACAACACATTTGAAGTGTCTATCTTTTCTAATATAGTGCATCCTTGGTAGAGCCATTCTATTTGCAACTCCACATCTACCTCCCTATTGATTAGAAGTGATCTGCAGCTTCCATCACCCCCAGAATAAAAACTCCTTGATACCTTAGTTGAAATTACAGACTTGTCAGGGTTTGGATAGTAATGTTTTGGTCTGTGCATTTGTCTGGACAAGGAACCCCTAATGTCAATAAAACACAATGTTATAGTGGACAACAGAAAGGAAATGTCTTGGTTACTAATGTAACTCTCATTTCCAACCCAAGCTCATTCTGGAAACGTAGCCCCGCGGACGTTTCTGGAGACCGCGATTTACGTGGCCAGAGGTACACGGAGGTTTAGTTTCTCTCGAGCGAACGCTGCGGGGCGGTGTGGCGCCACTCCGCTCCTCCTCTTCGCAATCGACGGCTGACGGCGAGATACGAAAACGCGGCCGAAATCAAAGACGAGGGCTTTTGCTTTTTTTTTTTCCTGGACGGCTTTTGCAAACCGTCACTTGGGTTTAGGGAAGGAGTAGGAGGAGGAGGAAGAGGAGGGCAGCCAGGTCGGCCGATCGTTCGGTCGTTCAGCCAGCCAGTCGGACGGATGGTCGTTCCACAGCGGCCTCCGGCGGCTTTTCACGCGAGAACAGCGCAGGCGCGCGCTCCCGAGAGGAGCTCGAGACGCGAAAAAGCGCGCACAGCGGTCTCTCGCGGATCTGCGAAAACAAAAACCGCTCGAATATGTACCTCCCGGGACGTATTTCGCGGTCCGCAGAAACGTCCGTGGGGCTACGTTTCCACAATGAGCCCGGGTTGCTCATTTCTTAATGTAGGGAACAGATACCATGTTGTGTCCTGATAGCCACAACTCTATGGCCACTGTCTCTGCCGAAATAATTTGATGCATGACGCCATCTTACCCTACATGTATGCATATTGCTCTTGCTAGTACTCTGTTTTCTTACTGAACGACTTCAAAGTCGATTGGTAGGGAATGAGACATTGAGAACTATAATGAGTTGGCATGTAGTTGCAATGTAACTTAAAATCAACTAAATGTGTTAAAATGGCCCATCAAAATGAAGTGATACCCAATTCACTTAACAGCAATTTCTATAGCCTGGCATTTAAACACATAACTTGATAAACAAATCCAAGAAAACACAGCTTAAAACAACCTAAAATGAGATGTTATAATGGTATAACCATACTTATCCAAGCTACGCTACCTTGAAGTGTCAGTGCTCCAACAGTATACCAAAAACTGTGTGAGAGCGTGAAGGAATTGTTGTCTTTCTCTGGTTGCTCCCACTCACAGGGGCTGATCCTGGAAAACAGAACTTAAGTCATGATTTTGCCATTTTTGGGGTATTTAATTGTTTTAAATAATAACCATAGCTCAGGGGTTTCAGACTCAGTTCCTGGAGGGCCGCAGCTCAGTTTAGTTCCAATCCTGCTTTAACACACTTTCCCGTAGGATTCAAACAAGCCTGAAGGACTCGAATAGTATGATCAAGTGTGTTTCAAGAGTTCACACTTAGCTGATGATTGATTATGAAACTTGTTTAGCATGTTGTCCCAGGAGAGAGCCCTTAGCTCAAAAGATCATCGAGCCCGGGGCTCCCTCCCATTGCAAGGCAAGAGGGAAGTTTGAGCTAAGGTAGAACTCGAGAACCCCCCCTACTGTAGTTGCTAATGAACAGATTGTGATTGCTCTTAAGAGATAACTACTTACAAGGTGCACGTCTATAGTGTTGATTTGGATTAGTCAATTGACTTAAGATGCATATTTTTGGACTGTGAGGCAGCAGTGCTAACCATTGGGCCATCGTGCCACCCATCTAGGAAGGAGGAGAAGTAGGGGTGGAAGGGGAGATTCTTCAAAACGAAGATGACTGTGGCATATTAACCTACTTTATAAATAAACTTCAAATAATTAGGGTTGGAAGTAAACTGTGCAGAGCTGCGGCCCTCCAGGAACTGAGGGTCCACAGTCGTGTTCCTGGAGATCCACCTTACTGCAGAGTTCAGCTCCAACCCTGATGAAAAACAACTAAAGCTCACACTAGAGTTTGTGCGTGCGGAATTCTGTCATAAGGCACTGCGAAAAGGGGCAGGATTAAACACGATGGTTAGACATTAAAAAAGTGAGCGATTGTTCCATATTTGAAATTTCTGTGCAGAGAGGTCACGTTTTATCTTCTATTGAACTCACGTAATTACATGATGCTATTTTGCAGGTCATAGTTCACCAAGCTTGAACTTTGCAACACAACCACATGTGAAACTTTTTGCACAAGTCGCGTTTTCAATCTGCAACATTCGCATGCATGTGAATAGAAGTCTAGTGGGGCGAAAAGTGTAGTGTGACAGGGTATTTGCCGGTAGCTTTCAAACAAGCCTGACTCGATTAGTTTGATCAAGTGTGTTTAATTAGAGCTGAAACTAATTTGTACAGAGCTGCGGCCCTCCAGGAACTGAAGGTGCCTAATCCTGTTCCTGGAGCTCTACCTTCCTGCAGAATTCAGCTCCAACCCTGATCAAACCCAACTAAACCAACTAAAGCTGCAGTCCTGCTAGAGTTTGTGCTTGCAAAATGTTGTCATATGGCACTGCGTAAAGGGAAGGAATTAAACAAGATAATTAGATGTAAAAAAAAGCAAGTGATTGTTCCATATTTAAAATTTCTATACAGAGAGGTCATGTTTTGATCTTCTATGATTTCACGCAATCACGTGATGCAATTTCGCAGGTTAGTTCACCAAGCTTGAACTTTGCAGCACAACGACATGTGAAACTTTTTGCACAAGTTGCGTTTCCGTTCTGCCACATTCGCATGCGTATGAATGGAAGTCTAGGGGGCGAAAAGTGTTGTGTAACAGGGACTTTACCTGTAGCTTTTAAACAAGCCCGAAGGACTCGATTAGTTTGATCAAATGTGTTTAATTATAGTTGGAACTAAACTGTGCAGAGCTGCAACCCTCCAGGAACTGAAGGTGCCTAATCCTGTTCCTGGAGCTCTACCTTCCTACAGAGTTCCGCCCTGATCAAACACAACTAGACCAACTAAAGCCGCAGTCACGCTCGAGTTTGTGCTTGCAAAATGTTGTCGTACGGCACTGCGAAAAAGGGGCGGGATTAAACAAGACAATTAGACATAAAAAAAGCAAGCGATTGCTTCATATTTAAAATTTCTGTACAGAGAGGTCAGGTTTTGATCTTTTATGGATTTCACACAATCATGTTTCAAAGGTCTTTTAATTTTAAACTTCGCACGAGCTTGCGTTTCCTGTCTGCCACATTCGCATGCGTATAAATGAAAGTCTATGGGCCGAAAAAAGTATTGTGTCCACTGCTTTACCTGTAGGTTTCTAACAAGCCTAAATTAGTTTGGTCAAGTGTGTTTAATTAGGGTTGGAACTAAACTGTGCAGAGCTGCGGCCCTCCAGGAACTGAAGGCTTCCCATCCTGTTCCTGGAGCTCTACCTTAATGCATTGTTCAGCTTCAACCCTGATCAATTAAATCACGGGTGTCCAAACTCGGTCCTGGAGGGCCGGTGTCGAGGAGTGTTAAGCTCCAACCCTAATTAAACACACCTGAACAGCTAATCAAGCACTTACTAGATATACCAGAAACGTCCTGTCAGGTGTGTTGAAGCAAGTTGGAGATAAACTCTCCAGGACATCGGCCCTCCAGAACCGAGCTTGAACACCCCTGTATTAAACCAACTACAAAGGATCTAAAGGTGTACTTTGTAAGGTGTGTTTGATCATGGTTGCAGCTAAACTCTGCAGGAAGGTAGATCTCCAGGAACAGTATTGGGGAATCCTGCACTTCAACCGACATCTTACGGCAATTCGTAAATTTTTGTTAGTGGCTAATTCGTATGAATTCAAACGATCTCATTTGTAGAATTTAGTATGAATGCTAATCCCTTAATGACAGTCGTACGTTTCTGAGTTAGCCACTAAACTGACAAAACGTAAAATAGTTACGTTTCCTCATGAGATCAGGCTGGCACTACTCTCTTTCACACTTACCGTGACACCAAGAAGATACAAATGGAGGTCAACAGGTAGGCAACCAGAACTCCCATCCACATCTCAGTGGAGAACAGTTTAAGAAGACTCAGGAACTGGGAGTCATCAGAACCCAAGTCTTTCCTCATGATGAAACTAAGGCCTGTTTGCATAAAGGGTTTGGACATGTCCACAACTGCCTCACGCTGGGCTGTAAGAGTAAGCGGCGCCACAGCGATATCTGCTTCCTGTAGAAACCAATTCAACAGTCAACTTTATGAAATGAAATTAGTGTAGTTAACTCAAAATGTACTGAAAGTTAATGCTACTCATTTGAAAAGAGTTTTGAACTCAGTGTTGAAGGTAATGAGTTAATTAAATACCCCATTCCTTCAACTTAAATGGAGTAATTTCACAGTACTCATACAGACTAAGTCTTATTTCTTTTTTAACTCAAATGCTTTGTTGCAATCGGTTTTCTCAAACGGTTTTAGTTGACTTAACTTATTAGGTTTTACAGTACTTAGTTGGTTTGAGTTCTCTTCATTTATTGGGTTTTACTGTGCTCAAATTGCATCATTTACTCAAATGGATTAAATTCATAGTGCGCATCAGGATTACTTTTTGAACCTAAATGGTTTGCTACAATCGGTTACCTCAAATAGTTAGAGTTACCTTAGTTTACAGTGTATATAACATCTACTAAATGTAGAAAAACTAAATGTTAATAACCTACATTGTTGTAAACTGAAGAAGGCAAACATGAGAGAGTTATAGGTAGATTCAGATAGAGAGGGAGAAAAAAAACACAGGGTAATGTGGGAAAAAAGGAATTTATTTGTATTACTTTTGTGTCTTTATTTGTTATTAGAAAAATGTTTAGACTAACAACAGATTAATTAATCTTTCACTTATGTATGAGATCAAATAGTGACCAGACACACTTCCTCTTTTTTACTGTGCTGCATACTTTTTGGAAGAACTGCTGACAAGTGGAAAAAGCAGATTAAGGGCCTACTCACACTATGCCATCCATACCATGCCCAGGCCCGTTTCCCGGATCGTTCAAGAAGTGTGAGTCCGCTGAATCGGGCTCAAGCACGGTTCACTTGGCCGGCCCTGGCCCAGTTGGAAGAGGTGGGGCTGAGCGCGGTTCACTTGGGCTTTGGCGCGGTACACTTGTAGTGTGAGTGCAAAACGCGCCAAAGCCCGAAACGGAAAGCGACACGTGACTTTTAAGGCACTGTTTCATATGGATTTATTATTCATTCTTACTGTACAGTAGGGGTTTTCAAAGTGTAAGGCGTGCCTCCCCTGGGGGCCGCCAGAGCATGTCAGGGGAGGCGCGGGAAAAATATTATATAATAAAAATATAATTATTAAGTTTAATTATTATATGTATTTTTTATTATATTTAAACGTTTTAATTAAACAAAGCTAAAAAAAATAATACGTCAAAAATAAGAAAACCTTTTTTTACCCAGAAGGCCATAGCTGTGAATTCGCTTCTGTTTGGCCTGCCAATACAGGTAGCTATATGCCTGCTAATTATGCCTGCTAATACAATGGATCGGTTTCTGAGACCCCCCGATTCAAAGCCTTCAAGTTCAGGGCTTAAACCCAAAAGACGACGATATGATGATCAGCATTTGAGTTTAGGATTTACGTGGACAGGACCAGCTGATGAACCACGACCTTTAAGTGTGGTTTGTCAAGATATTTTGGCTAATGACAGCACGAGACCCGCTAAACTTCGACTGTTTTGACTGGGATGAACAGTTCTTGGATCTGTTCTATTCATATTGAACCATCATCCTAGTTTTAAAAACGTTATATTAAAATAATTGTTATTACTCTGTAAATAATTGCACTTTCATGCAAATGATGATAAAAGTGAGTTAACAGTCTGACATCTGTCTGTGTCTTTATATATACTGTGTATATATATATATATATATATATATATATATATATATATATATATATATATATATATATATATATATATATATGTATGTGTGTGTGCATGTTTGGGAGGAGGGGGGCGCCAATGGATAAGTTGTGTCAAAAGGGAGGCCCACTGTCTTAGACTTTGAAAACCACTGCTGTACAGTAAACGCAAACTGCCGCAGTTTATTAAATACGCAAACTCCTCACTGCACGATAGCTGCGCACCTTCAGCAGACCTCCTCATTCCTGCAGCACGAGGGCTTTATGATTGTTTATGAGCGCCAAAATATCATATCAATGCATATCAAACGACTGAAACGATATAACTAGAGCAATCTCTACTGTGCTGCTGAGTGACAGCGCTTCTCACTGAACAGCGCAGCAGCGATGACGTAAGCGTGCCGAAGCCCGATTGTGGTGAGAGTGCGGGCTGTCGGGGGAGACATGAGGGGGGACAAGCATGCTTTGGCCCGGTTCTAGGCAACTGTACTTAGTGTGAGTACGGCCTAAGAATAAATTGAGGATGAGGGCCTTTGTTCCAGAACTGCAGTCTAGACATGTCACAAGTTGTCATGATGCTTGTAGAAGTTGTGAAATATATTAAAGATGCACGTAATTGATCAGTTCTGGTATGCACTGAAGGGTTGCAGAAAGAGGAAGTATGTCTGGGGGTACAAGAGCCAAAAGACTGCAGAATGACTGATAAGTGACGTTAAACCAAGACTCCACCTATTAATATGAGTTGTGTATATGTGCTGGAGTCTGGAAATGTATGTTAGTTGCGAACCTCTTGAATGTAATTCTTGTATTGTGTTGGTGTAACGTAACCCAGAGCTCTGTCATCGAATTATTCATTTGTATCTAATAAAATACTAATATTTTTGGCATTGAAGAAAACCCTCTCCAGACCTTTTCTTATTGAACACGCATGGAATTGGCTTGAAATTCCAACAGTAACAAGATAATACATATTTGTAATTTATTTGCACAACTGTTTAATATTCTTATTCATGTCAAACAACTGCCTTTTTTAATTCTGCAAATCAAATTATGATACTCACTCCTCTGACAACTTCTCCAATCATTCCGTTCCAGTTGCCACTGTCGTCTGTTTTGCCATATCGGCCGTCCTTCACGAGATGAACATCATACTTAAAACCTAATTTATTAGAAATAGCTGACAGCATGTCAATGCAGAAGCCCTCCAACTCAGAGCCTTTAGACATTGCATATGGTTCCTCCTGCAAGGAATTTGTGAATAAGTGTCAAATTAAAACATTATTTCTTATTTTAATATGATTTTAGTACAAATTGTGTTATAGTTTACCCACCTTGATGGTTGTAACCTTCAATGGCTGTGGTCCTAAAAAACAAAACAACATCTAGTTACTAATCGTTAAATGCTGTTTGGCGGGAATCTAAGGCTTACTAAGGCCTTGTTAAGGTACACATGGTGGTTGCTTCAAACATCGGAATTCTCTTGGCTATTTTATCACCACATGAACATCCCTAATTTGATGACACACAAAAACAAATATCACACCAACCCTCAACATGTCGCATGACGTGAGAAGTCATTATGTTTAATACTAATATTAAAGGTGTTGTGTGTACAGTTGAAGTCAGAATTATTAGCGCCCCCCCCTTGAATTTTTTCTTTCTTTTCTAAATATTTCCCAAATGATGTTTAACAGAGCAAGGAAATTTTCACAGTATGTCTGATAATATTTTTTCTTCTGGAGAAAGTCTTATTTGTTTTATTTCGGCTAGAATAAAAGCAGTTTTAAATTTTTTAAACACCATTTTAAGGACAAAACTATTAGCCCCTTTAAGCTATTTTTTTCGATAGTCTACAGAACAAACCATCGCTATACAATAACTTGCCTAATTACCCTAACCTGCCTAGTTAACCTAATTAACCTGGTTAAGCCTTTAAATGTCCCTTTAAGGTGTATAGAAGTGTCTTGAAAAATATCTAGTGAAATGGCAAAGATAAAATAAATCAGTTATTAGAAATTAGTTATTAAAACTATCATGTTTAGAAATGTGTTAAAAAAATCTCTCTATTAAACAGAAACTGGGGGAAAAATAAACGGGGGGGGGCTAATAATTCTGACTTTAACTATGCTTTCAACTCTTTTAAAGCATAACAATAATATGTGTGCAGATATTTGCGTAACATACTACATAGTTATTTATCTGAAAAAACTATAGAACGGTCACTTACTCTCCTTTTTAAAAAAGCGATTTCCATGGTAGAATGTCTGACTTTGTTTTGATCAGTGTAACTCTACTCACTCCAAGTTTGTCCAGTTATATTTTGGCCAGCCTGTTCTCACGAGAAAACGTAAGTATTTTACGTTTTGCCAGTTTAGTGGCTAATTCACAAGTTCAGTCGTATGAAATTGTACGATTTTAAAAAGGAGGCGTGGCACCTAACCCCACCCCTTAACCCAACCGTCGTTGGGGGATGAGCAAATCGTATTAAATTGTACGAATTAGATCGTACGAATAATTACGTATTAGCCACTAAATCTAAAAGTTACGAATTGCCATAAGATTGAGTTGATTTTGGCCCCCCAGTTGGCCTTAGTGGAAAATATGACCTATTTTCTTTTGGGCTGAAGGCTACTTCAGTAAATGTGGTCGTATCCGAAAGTGCGAACTCTGGAGAACAGTAGCAGGCTTCAAAATGAGACACAGATTCAGGGCTATTTAAAAATCCACATGAGGTCATTTTTAATTTGCAAACAATGCAAATATTAAAAAAGCAAACGTTTATATTCAATCTGGCAACCTGCTTGAGCATCAAGTTGGAGGAGTTGGGGCCTATTGAATTTGGACTGCGATATCTAGTTACACCACTAGGTGGAATCAATCCTACTTACTGCACCTTTAAGTGTAAATCAAGCCTGATCTCATAAGGAAACCACTATTTTACACTTTTTAGAAAAGTTTTTAAAAAAAGCATGTTCGCCTCAGAGCAACAAGGTCACTGGTTCGAGTCTCAGCTGGGTCAGTTGACATTTCTGTGTGGAGCTTGCATGTTCTCCTTGTCCAAGTCCAAAAATGTGTGGTATAGGTGAATTGGGTATAGGCTATATAGTCCGTAGTGTATGTGTGTGATATATATATATAAATATATTCAGATGTTCAAAAGTTTTGTATTGGTATGTGCTGTAGTAAAAGTGATGCATGACTAAGTAAACACCCCTAATTGTTCCTGATTTTTATTACGCAATATGATTATTCCCTAATTGGCAGTTCCAAGGTAATCCAATTTACCAATAAGTTAGTAAAAGCAGGACCAAAAAAAACACTCGTCTTGTCTTTTTTTTTTTTTTTTTTTGACAAGGGCAGCACACTTGGACAGCATTCCTGGTTCCTAATGAAGCATTCTGTCATGCTGGGATGTACTTTGCACCCTTCTTCAAACAACCACTAATATTCCCAAATTTAGAAGATGCGGACAATATCCCACTTGTGCTACACCACTATGGAGAAATGGCCGCCTCATGGCCACTAATCTTACTTTGACCAAACGAGACTTAAAAGAAAAGCATTGGAAATAAACAAAAGCTCGCTTTTTGAGTGAGCAGTGCCTCCTGCAGCGGAACGGATGCGGTGAGAGTTTGAAAACGTTCCAGTAAGTCTCTAAAGAAAGCGCTTACAAAATGATGGGAAAGTGCCCCTCTTGTCTGGCTGCCGCATCTGAGTCCACTTGGAAGTTGCTTCACTTGATCCTGTTTTTAATGCAGACCAGTCACATAAACTAGCAGACATGCTGAGATGCATGAATGTTGGTCTGTAATCATGAAGCAAAGAGTTGCTTTTGAATCAAAAATAACCCCCAATCATGGTTACTTTCATAATACAGTATAATCCATCCCTGTTTCTTAAGAATTTGTAAAATATAGTACATGCTATTTCGTGTTCTTTATTAACACTCTACTTTGTTGGAAATAGGCTCAACTAGAGTTTAAAAGTCAACTAGAGTTAATCAGTTGAGTTTTAGCATTTTTAAAAATCCATTAGCTGATCTCTGGATCTGGCGCGAGCACGTTCGTCTTAGCTTAGCTTAGCATAAATCACTGAATCAGAGTAGACCATTAGAATCTTGGTTTAAGTATTCAAAAATAAGTTAATTTAAAGCTTAACTCTTCTGTTGTTACATTTCGTACTAAGAAGAACAGAAAATTAAAAGTTGCTGTTTTCAAGGCCAAAAAGTCTATACTGTCATTCTGGCGTAATCGAAGGAGGTTTGCTGCTAGCCGTACCATGCGATGTCAAAACATCTGTGATGTGACTACTTTGAAAATCGTGCAGTCTGAACTCAGCATACAGTTAAGTCAGAATAAGCTTATTTCATGCGGCCGCCATTTTGAAGAACCAAAGCGAGGCTGCGGTGGACAGAAACCCAGAAATATAGGATCAGCACTGTAAACATTGCAGTAACATGCTCTGGACTACAAACCTCCAGCTGTTGCCGCGATTTCAAAATGCAGAAATGGTGTAAACATCACTTTAATATCATTCAGTTCAGTTTAATTTAAACAATTAAAAGCAATTAAGCACCATACAACATCTTAATATCTGTAAGAGTAATATGCTCAAGTGTCCTCCTAGGCTTCAGTTCATGGCAGCAGCTGAACATCATGGGGACGCTTTCCTGCTTCAGCCTATGTAACCCGGTGAGTTATTAAACACTGCAGTCCTCTGTAGCACACCCTCGTGTCGTCTGTAATAGTGTTGTCCCGCTACTGAAGTTTTAAAAATGTCCATTTCCTGCTGACATTCAAGCGCCGCTGAGCGTGTTCATAATCAGCGCTGGTTTACCATAGTATTCACCAGTGCTCATCAGTTTACCAAGTGCAAACACAGATACATGGACACTGGAGCCCTAAGCAGCCGTGAAGAGTCATCAAGCAGATCGCTCGTCAGTGTTTGTACTCGGTAAACTGTGGAGGGTGAACTGATGATCTTCTCAGCCAATCACAGTCATTTCTGTTGAGCATGTGAACCCAATGGCAAATCAGCGTTGTTTTAAGAAAGCCATCAACAGTGCCTTAAATGTTAACGGGAAATTGACGGTTTTTCTTTGAATTCAGTATCGTAACAAGTCTAATATAGTGAAAGAATAAGTTCATTGACTCGATTTTGATGAATGGCATCTAAAACATGTGTTTGGGAAAGGAAACATTAGCTAACTAGTGTAATTTCCCTTAAGTTAGCTGAAAATCAGATTTGATATGCCTATTTTGACATGACTCTATTATTTTTTTACCATTCATTCAGAACGGACCTTCGGGTCACTCGGGAGGAGGTGAAATTATAAATGTGTGTCACTTTCTCTTCCCTGATAAGATATACAGCCAGGTACACAACGTTCCGTGACTCTCAGCGATACTTCCGGGTTTCTTCCCACCGCTGCCTCGATTTCACGTTTAAAAAAGTCAGCTACATGAAATCAGTCTATTATTAATTCCCCTCAATTATTAGCCCCCCTGTTTATTTTTTCCCCCAATTTTTATTTAACGGAGAGCAGATTTTTTCAACACATTTCTAGACATAATAGTTTTAATAACTCATCTCTAATAACTGACTTATTTTATCTTTGCCATGATGACAGTAAATAACATTTTATTAGATCCTTTTCAAGACACTTCTGCACAGCTTAAAGTGACATTTAAAGGCTTAACTAGGTTTATTAGGTTAACTAGGCAGGTTAGGGTAATTAGGCAAGTTATTGTAATAATGATGGTTTGTTCTGTGAACTACTGAAAAACATAAAGCTTAAAGGGGCTAATTATTTTGTCCTTAAAACGGTGTTTAAAAAAATGCTTTTATTCTAGCCAAAATAAAGCAAATAAGACTTTATCCAGAAGAAAAAATATTATCAGACATACTGTGAAAATGCTCTGTTAAACATAATTTGGGAAATATTTAAACAAGAAAAAAAGTCAAAGGGGGGAATCATGTGAAATCAATTAATTAAGTTAATCCACAGAGAAAAAAGTAATTTTTATAATCTTCAATCAAATTCTGATGATTTGCTTCAATGTCTGGCATGACGGTTCTTTTGTGTTGACGTCAGTTTGACAGCTTCAGCCATATATACTTAACCACACCCCTATTACTGTTAGTTTGCTACAAGGGAATAACGAGCAAAAATAAAGCCCCGCCCTCAACTTTTATAATGAAATCTCCATTTCACATAGACTTTTAGAACTTAAAACCTAATTCAGATCTAAAGGAGTTGGCTCAAATTAAGTTTTAGAAACAGGAAAAATCGGATATTTGGGGAAAATTATCATATGGGGTAGTACAATAGAATCCTGACTTTTTCTTTTAGAGAGACCTTCACATGCAAGGTGTTCTGGGATGTTGCAAATTTGCAAGATTGGCCCAGTGTGGAAATAAGACACTGACGACTGAATATGATATGAACAATAACTTTTTAAATACAGCTTTTCAAGCAATGTAACAAATTGCTTTTCAGTGGCAGAACAACAACAAAAACAATTTGGGATCCAAATCCAATATCTCAAATCCTCATTGAGTAGGTCTGTTTCCAAGTCACTTTGTCATGTGGTACTCCAAATAACAGTTTTTCTCTTTTGTAAATAGCTTTTTTTTGTCTTTTGTAACTGTTTGTTGCTACCCTACTGAAAAAAAACAGCTTAAACCAGCCTAGGCTGGTTGGCTGGTTTTAGCTGGTCAGCCAGGCTGGTTTTAGAGGGGTTTTGGCCATTTCCAGGCTGGTTTCCAGTCATTTCCAGCCTGGTCTTAGCTGGTCAGGCTGGGAGATGACCAGCTAAAACCAGCTTGACCAGCCTAGCCAGACTGGGAGCCCAGCCAAAACCAGCTATGTCCAGCTTAAACCAGGCTGGTCAAGCTGGTTTTAGCTGGATTTAGCTGGTCATTTTCCAGCCTGACCAGCTAAGATCAGGCTGGAAATGGCTGGACTACAGCCTGCAAATGGCCAAAACCCCTCGAAAACCAAGCCAAGGCTGGTTTAAGCTGGATTTTTCAGCAGGGCAATGGACAACCAAGTCCTGCAGTGGTACTTCTGAGTCTTTTTAACTGTTGCAAATCAGCAACGCCTGCCTTGAGAGGGTTAAATATAACGACCGGACAAGCTTTCTAGTGTTAAACTGTTTGAGTAATCTTGAGTCCTGCCAGTTTTTGGCCAGACTGTGAGAAACCTTCATCCGTGTGACACCCAGCAGGCCTCCATCAGTGTCAACGCATATCACTGACACTCCTCATCCTTCCATTCAGACCATGAAAACCGCACATGCCATCAGAACTGAAGTCATGTCATGGGCTGCCCCGCATTAGCGGCTGCTTGGTTCGCAGTGGCTAATTGATTAATCACAGTCATTACAGTGAATAGCAGCAGTGTTCTGCGCTTTAAATGCAGACTGCTCCATGAGCGGCGGGATGTCATGAGACGGTGCCAGCGCAGTGCCATGCTTTAGACTGAAACATGCCCTGTCAGACTAATATTGGCTCTATCTACATCCTGCTTTGTTTACGCATCAGACAGCACGTCCATGGATGGTCTAGTTACATAGGCTTTGTCGGTCTCACTCCATTAAAAAATCCTGGTCATAAACATCACATGAACTGATTCAAATTATTACACTCAACACCAATATATATATACAGAAACATGACTGTAGTCAAAAGCACTTTCAGTAGAGGAAAAAAATGTTAACAAAATTAGTAACAGTGTAAATAAAACAGGCAAACAACTCGGCCATTATTTGTGTCCTTGTGTAACAGATCAAAAATGTATTTTTGCTGCTTGTTTAAGCTACTTCGTTAAGATAAACTGAATCAACACAATTCTTGAGAGTTTTTTGGGACAAATTAGTTGTTTAATGTTCAATCCACTTACATTTGTAAAAGAAATTAAGCTAACTAATCGATTTGTGTTGGGAAGTTTGCTTATTAGTTTTTACAAATTGAAGTACACTGTAAAAATATATATCCTATATATATCCTATATATATATATATATATCCTATATCTACTTTATAAAATTGAGGTAACAGATTACAAGCAATGTTATTATTTAATTCAACAAATATGGATTGAGTATTAATTAATCAAATTGGATCATTTAAAATTAGCCATTTAAAATAAGTAACTGCGAACTGCTCTTAAAATAATTAACAAATTTTGACCAAAATTATTGGTTTAATTATTGATATTGTAACAGAAACTGATTGTGAATTTTTAAAATGCTAATTTTAACCAAGTTGGATTAAACCAATATTTTCTCTTCTTTAAATTATTCAAAAATAAAAGCTAAATTCGTAAAGTAAAATCGATTAGATTTTTTACATACATTTTTAAGTAATTTCTAAGCAAAACATGGCCTAAAAACAGGAAATGTAACTACCAAATTCTAAAATTTAGATTGCAAAAGGGCAAAAGCTTTCTGAAAATAATTATTGGCCTAGTCGTTTATTTCTATTGCTACCTATTGTTTATATTCTGGTAAATAGAGTTTCGTTTTTAACAATTTTTTCCTATTAAAGCTGAAATGACAAGCTAAAAGCAGCTTTACCAGCCTAGCCAAACTGGGAGACAAACCAAAACCAGCTGTTCAGCTTAAACTAGACTGGTCAGGTTGGTTTTATCAGGCCATTTCCCAGCCTGACCAACTAAGATCAGACTGGAAATGGCCAAAACCCCTCTAAAACCAGGGGTGCATTTCCGAAAACCATCGTTAGCCAATCATGGTTGCAAGTTAAGTCATTACAAACAGTTTGTTGATTTGGTATTTCCCAAATCCATCGTTCCAACGAACGTTCGCAAACTGCGTCGCAAACTTGTACGCTTGCAACTACCTCTGGATCTGTAGCTAAAAACAGTTCCTGGCTGTGTTCTATTCCCAGTTATCCCCCCTATGCCCTATTCAATTAGAACATATATGTACTGTATATGGCATGGGCCTGCTGGCTAAAACATTTCTGCAGTGGTTTGTATGAGTCAAATTTTCAAAAAAATAAAAATAAAATAAGCAATATTCTACTTAATGATAAAAAAATAAAAAAAATAAAAATAATAATAATAGTTTTCCCAGTGATGGGTTGCAGCTGGAAGGGCATCCGCTGGATAAAACATGTGCTAGATAAGTTGGTGGTTCATTCCGCTGTTGCGACCCCCGATTTTTAAGGGGACTAAGTCGAAAAGAAAAGGAATGAATGAATGAATAATAATAATCGTCATCATCATTAATATTATCATTAAAGTATGTTTTTTAAATTTCCTAATAACTAATACTAAATTTCATTTTTTAATTAATCGTCTCATTATTTATTTATTTATATGATTTATATATGATATTAGAATACACTTTAGCTTTTGTAAGTGATTTTATGTTTTACAATAGAATATGTCATATTCTTAATAATATTTGTAAAGGAAACACAGACTCTTTATGCGCTATTTACATATTTCAATCAATATAGAAATTAAGTTAATTTTTTTACCAAAACTAGCATTGGATTTTTTACGTGTGCGTGTAAAACAATAGAATTTCCATAAAGAAATTATGGCGTTCTTCTCTAAAGAAGTTGTTACCACCTCGTTTAGAGCACCACTGTAGACGTTTTACATTATAACTAACGTGGTTCAAACGATGGATCTGCAACAGAAGGGTTTTGGGAAACGCTTGTCACTACATTGTTCTAGTCCCAAATGTTCCACCGTACTATAATAGTTTGGCTGTGAGTTATGTGGTTGTTTGGGAAACGCACCCCAGCCTGGCTGACCAACTAAAACCAGTGAACAGGCACAGCAAATCTATCAGTGTTAAATTCTTAGTGCTAAAGGATTTTAGAGTAGTGTTGACATTATAGAGTTATATTTTGATAAATGAACACAATCAGAGTTTGAAGCTGTGCTGATCTAGTGTAGAATCAAGGTGTTACAAGTAAACAACACTTGATGGTGTTATTTCCAGCATCCAGGAATTAATTTGACCAAAAAGCTTAATGAAACACAAAAGTCGGGCCACTTTTACAGTCTTTTAAAATCTTAAAAAGTGTAAATTTGTAATGCTGCCTGAACATGTTTTGTTAAGAAAATGATTCATAATATAATTACAATTGGGATATTTTAATGTCATTCTTGGAGACCTGACTTATGTAAGTTATTTTGACTATTAATCACGGCTATTGTATTGTTTACAAGGTTAGGTAGACAGGAGTAAAACTCTGTTAAAGAGTTGCATTTTCACTCTTAACACTGGAGTCAGGAAACCATCAACTCCTAGTAGTGTAGACCAGAGTTATTTGTAACTCTATCATGTTAATACAACTCATTTATGGACCTAACTCATATATAAAATATGGACAATATGATTTCACATATGGACACATTCAGATTTGATTTGAACTCTGTTAGAGTTGAAACGACACTGCTATATTTGCAGTGCAACACTGCTATATTTGCTCACACTGAATTAAGCTGTTTTTTCAGCAGCGAAAAGCCCTCAGACTGACCCAAAACCACCATAACCATAAACTTTGCTCATATTAACACTCGATGACAATAAATAAATACATTTCAGTGCATTTGGAGGGTTCTAGCCACTAATACCTAAATGCTAGCAGCAATTATGAATCTTGTTAATTTTACTAAATGATGATAACAGACCCTTATTATTTAAAGGTCTTATATTTGAAGAGAAAAACTATATTAACAGAATAAAATGAAGTAATATTAGCAGTATTTGCTTCTAACTTCTATTCTACAGTCAAAACAACTTATAAACATCCCAGCTGCCCTGTACAGCTTTGGAGAACTAATGCTGATTATATGATGTCATTGACTGAGATGGAGATTAACTATGAATTTAGTCATAGTTATAGAAGTTACAGCTGGTCAAATGACCTCACGGTAGCAGCTTTGAATGAAACTGATTATAAGCAATACTCTAAATACACACAATAGGCTACTATTGTCCAGATTGTGCTTTTATAAGCTTTATTAAGCGACACACAAACACTTGGCGAGCCAAAACAAGATGTGACAAAACAAATTGACTACATACTTTTCAGCTTGCAGCATAATATCAGAAATTATAAACAAAAACAAAACTGCGCTGTGTGAAATGTCTGTAAATGATCCGTTTTCTGTATTTAGTTTGTTTTTCACATTTATTTTGGTGTAAAAGTTTTGAGATTCACGATTTCATTTGTATAAAGTGTCATAAAATTCTTTAAACCGTCTTTACGCTGCCCTAACCATAAATTTTGCTCGTATTAACACTCTGTGACAATAAATAAATACATTTTAGAAAATTGGGGAGTGCTAGCCACAAATACGCAAATGCTAGCAGCAAATATAAGTCTTGTAAATTTTACTAAACGATGATAACAGACGCTGATGTTTTTAAGTCTTATATTTGAAGGAAAAAATACTGTATAACAATTTAAAATGAAAGATTAAATTTGTTAGCTAAACATGCTATAATGCTATACTGCTTCATGAGGATACACAGCTAGATTGAATAGCATACATATAAAAAGCCAGGGGTGTAGTTACAACACCAACCAGCAGGAGCTAATTATGCTATGCTAACAAACTATTATTCTACAGTCAAAGCAATTTATAAACCTCTCAGCTGCCCTTTACAGCTTTGAAAAACTAATGCTGATTATGTTTGGAGATGGAGATTAGCTATGAATTTAGTCACAGTTATAGAAGATACAGATGGTCATATGACCTCATGGTAACTGCTTTAAAAGATAAGCAATGCTCATCATAATAGGCTACTATTGTCCAGATTATGCTTTTAAAGCATTATTAAGCTACACACAAACACTTGGCGAGCCAAAACAAGATGTGACTAAACAAAATGGCTACATATTTTTCAGTTTGCAGCAAATTATCAAAAAAATAAAAGCAAAAACAAAAACTGTGCTGTATAAAATGTCTGTAAATGATCAGTTTTCTGTATCGTGTGATTCATGTTTGTTTTTCTCATTTAATTATGTGTAAAAGTTTTGAGATTCACGATTTCAGATGTAAAAGTCTTCAAACTGTCTATACGCCGCCCTAACCATAAATTTTGCTCATATTATCACTCTGTGACAATAAATAAATACATTTTAGAACATTTGGGGAGCGCTAGCCACAAATTCGCAAATGCTAGCAACAAATATAAATCTAGTGAATTTTACTGAACGATGATAACAGACGCTGATGTCTTTAAAGTCTTATGTTTGAAGGAAAAAATACTGTATAAAAATTTAAAATGAAAGATTGTTAGCTAAACATGCTATTATGCTATATTGCCTCATGTGGACTCACAGCTAGATTGAATAGCGTACACATAGAAAGCCAGGGGTGTAGTTACAACACCAACCAGCAGGGGCTAATGATGCTATGCTAATCAGCTATTATTCTAAAGTCAAAACAACTTATAAACCTCTCAGCTGCCTTTTACAGCTTTGAAGAACTAATGCTGATTATGGAGATGGAGCTTAATGAATTTAGTCATAGTTATAATAGATGCAGATGGCCATATGACACCATGGCTTTGAAAAATAAGCAATACTCATTATAATAGGTTACTATTGTACAGATTATGCTTTTATAAGCATAATTAAGCTAAACAAAAACAGTTGGCGAGCCAAAAACAAGATGTGAAAAACAAAATGGCTACATATTTTTCAGTTTGTAGCAAAATATCAGAAATTAACAGCAAAAAGAAATCTGTGCTGTATGAAATGTCTGTAAATGATCAGTTTTCTGTATTGTGTGATTCATGTTTTTTTGTTCCTATTTATTTATGCTTTTAAATTGCATTATGGGATCTTGATCACACCTCCAGGAAATTTTGATGTTAAAAAGTTTGAAAAAGTGACTTTTGTTGACATTTTTTGATCACTTGAGGTGATATTTTGTCTGTATTTGTATTTGTAAATCACAGTACAATAATACAAAATCCTGTAATAAACTGCCATTACTTTTCCTGATAATTCTCTTTACATAATTTATTATAAGATATATCGTTTTAAACTAATAAAATGTCAATAAAAGTTACACTTTTTGAACCCTACAACTGAATTTCCAACATCAAAAGCCAACAGATCAGAAATGAAGTCTCATAATGCGGTTCATACCATAACTACATAACATAAAACAGATAGAAAGCTTAATTTTTTTAATAACCACGCATTCACCAGATATATGTATGCAATTACATTACCTGCAGTGCAGAGACCAGCCAGAAGTGCTGAGGAAACCAAGATGAGTCCTAATGGAGACATTTTACCGCCAGTAACCTGGACAGGAATGATGACATTTATTTACATTGATGAGTTTTACATTACAATTTTTATAGTACAACACAAACAATCCACAGATAATAACCCCAAAAAGGAAAAGCTCTATTCATAAAAATGAGCATAAACACGAGCCAAGCTTACCCGAAAACTGTAGTCACCCTCTTATTATTGTTCAACCCATGAGGCACCTCAATTTATAAAGCTTACACATACACTAGAGACTCTCAAAACAGCCAATAAGAGAACAGGGGATGTTCTTGGGGGCTAAAGAGGGGGGCTTTTGGTCTGACCACAACAAATCTACAAGGATTTATGGGTATAGGCGAGAGCTAGATGAGGGGAACTGAAATCTGCACAAAGAATAACAAGCATGTGATCCAGCGAAGAATGAGTCGTAGAGCCGTTGGGTACAAAGGGCACGCAGAAGTTATGATCTGCAAGATGCTCAAAGAGAAAAGTCAATGGAGAGCTGGATTTTATTGTTTGGCTTTCTTTATAGCTCCAACCTAATTTATAACCTCCCTGGCATGGTGGATTGGGGGGTTTACACTTTCTTCAGCATGGCTCCATTACGGACATGGCTAAATCGGCACTATGAAGCCGCTTGAAAACTGAAGTGAAATTAAACCGCCGTGACAAAAAAAAGTGAATGTCCTTGCTGCTGGAATCCTAATGAAGTAAACTTTTGTTGGAGAGACAACAGGCTACAGTCTCTGTCACTCAAAGAGTCATGTAAATCCCAAGCCGTTTTTTTTTTTTCTGAAGGATTCGTCTATGGTACTTCTCCCCAGCCATCGTAGCCGTGGTAACCATGGCCCTCGGCATGACTGAACTTCTTCCCACATGTCAGTCATCAGCGATGATGAATAGGTTATAGTGTGTTTGAACTCATCAAGGGTTAAAACATCTTGCTTCATAACCGTTTCCAGTACAAACCGGCAGCTTGGAAGTTAACAAAGGAATGCAACGAACTGAAGATCTTTTAATTGTGTTTTGGTCTGTAAAGTAATTGGACATCTACTGTTTTCTTCGGAGACATTTTTTTTTCCTCAACAGGAGGGCTTTGTGCATGGCTAAAGAGGTTGGTAGAGGCCAGAATTACAGCATAGGGCAGCGTCTTTAGACGGAGCTCTTTTTTGTTTTCTTTATGTCATATCCATGTTCCCGCACTAAACGGAATCTAATTAGTTGAATTATATAAGTGATGTATGAACAAATACACTGCTGATGTGTCAGTGCGATGAACAGAAAGTAAAGAACTCAATTTTAATGAGCAGAGCAAGTCAAATGTATAAAAAGGTTAGGCTTGAACTTATCAATACATGGCCTGACAAAAGTCTTGTCGCCTATTCAGGTTTAAGGAACATTAATAAACATTAATTTAAGGAATTTGACTTCTAGTTGATCATTTGGTGTCAGAAGTGGCTTCTACAAAAGGCAAAGGCCTCTAGATTACGCTTATTTTACCAAAATAAAATATGATCATGCCTTGATTTTTAATTAGGACAGTAAGGTCTGACTTTGCTTTGACAAAAGTCTTGTCACTTAATATAAATAATGTACAGTATAGAATATAAAGTCATGGTGCAGTGGAGAAATAATTAATATTGTGTATGACTCCCTCGAGCTTGGATGACTGCATCCATACATCTCTGCAATGACTCAAATCACTTATTTATAAAGTCATCTGGAATGGCAAAGAAAGCACTCTTGCAGGACTCCCAGAGTCTTGGGTCCATGTGGGTTCCAATAGGATTTCTGCAGTATTTGTGATGATTGAGATGCAGTTCAAGATGTTAATCTCAAAAATATTAATCTCAAAATCTCTTTTGCTTGGCTCAAAACATACTTATTCGAAACATACTTATAAAACTCATAGATGTTGTTTAATTTGATTGGCAATTCCAAATATGTAATGTAATCTTAAGCTTGGCTAACAGTTTTGGAGAATATGATGTTTTCCCATTCAGACAGAATGCTCGAGCATACCCATATAGCATACAGATGTGGGCCACTTTAGGCAGTTATGCGGCACTGGTGGTATCCATCCAGACCAGATAAAATTAATGTGAGCCCGAAGTGGCCTACCTGTACAATGGAAAAAGGGGGCCAAAGATTCTAATCCATATATGGGCCATTAAAGTGAAAGATTTGGCCAAATGTGATCTGTATGTCACCCTAATGTGGCCCATGTGGAAAAAGGGTAAATTTGGCCCAAATGACAGCCAAATGTGGGCCACAGTTGGCATAGTCATTTAAGAGTAATCTGGGTCTAAACCCAATGTGTCTGACATGTTTAGGTGCATATGTGGGCCACTTTTGTCAAATACACTTTTGTCAAATATACTTACGGCACAGTAAGCTATGGCTAATGTGGCTGTGAGCCTAAAGTGGCCCAGAGAAGATATGGCAAATGTGGCCCAGTTATTTTAAAACACATATGGGCCACTTTTAGCAAATATTTGACACAGTAAGCTGCGGCTAATGTGGCTTTGAGCCTAAAGTTTCCCGGAGAAGATATGGCAAATGTGGCCCAGTTATGTTAAGACATATGTGGGTCACTTTTGGCAAATATTTGGCACAGTAAGCTCTGGCTAATGTGGCTGTGAGCCTATAGTGGTCCAGAGAAGATTTGCCAAAAGTGGCCCAGTTATCCTAAAAAATATACAGGCCACTTATGGTAAATATTCGGCGTAGTAAGTTCTGGCTAACATGGCTGTGAGCTTGAATTGGCCCAGAGAAGATATGGCAAATGTGGCTCAGTTATTTTAAAACATATATGGGCAACTTTTAGCAAATATTTGACACAGTAAGCTGTGGCTAATGTGGCTTTGAGCCTAAAGTTTCCCGGAGAAGATATGGCAAATGTGGCCCAGTTATGTTAAGACATATGTGGGTCACTTTTGGCAAATATTTGGCACAGTAAGCTCTGGCTAATGTGGCTGTGAGCCTATAGTGGTCCAGAGAAGATTTGCCAAAAGTGGCCCAGTTATCCTTAAAAATATACAGGCCACTTTTGGTAAATATTCGGCGTAGTAAGTTCTGGCTAACATGGCTGTGAGCTTGAATTGGCCCAGAGAAGATATGGCAAATGTGGCCCAGTTATTTTAAAACATATATGGGCCACTTTTGGTAAATATTTGGCACAGTCAGCTCTGGCTAATGTGGCTTTGAGCCTAAAGTTGCCCAGTGAAGATAGGGCAAATGTGGCCCAGTTATCTTACAACATATGTGGGCCACTATTGGCAAATATTAGGCACAGTAAGCTCTGGCTAATGTTGATGTGAGTCTATAGTGGCCCAGAGAAGATTTGCCAAAAGTGGCCCAGTTATCTTTAAAAAAATATGCGGGCCACTTTTGGCAAATATTCGTCATAGTAAGCTTTCGCGGATGTGGCTGTGAGCTTAAAGTAGCCCAGAGGAGATATGGCAAATGTGGCCCAGATCTGGCAAACAGGAGTGTACCGCCCAAGTGCCATCATTCTATGCAGTATGTGGGCCAGATGCAAGTATCTGGTATAGACCAGATCTGGGCGAGAATAAAAAGTAAACTGTGGCCCAGAATAGGGTCAGTTCTGGTTTATTATTTTGAGTTATGGCTGATTTATGGTGTTGCTATGGCTTAATTGTGGCCCAGATCTGGTAAACAGGAGTGGACTGCCCAAGTCCCATCATTCTATGCGGCATGTGAGCCAGATTTAAGTATACGGTGCGGGCCAGATCTGGGCCAAAATAAAAGCAAACTCTGGACCAGAATAGGGTCAGTTCTGGTTTATGTGGTTGAAATCTGGCTGATATGTGGTGTTGGATAATAAGAATAATTTTTTTTATTATTTTTGTCTCTTTTTCTTTTAATCAAACAATTATTTGTATTGGTCATGTAAGGGTCATATATTAACTGAATTTCTAATGTTGTGTGTGAGTGCTGTGCATACTAATTAGCATTTTTGCGGAAGTAGATAGATGCGGGTCCAAAATTAAATTCAGCTCAGCAGAAACTTCCTGTCTGAAGAGAGGTGTTAAAACTGAACACAGAACACAGAAAGATGTATGCTTTGTTGTTGTGCAGAGAATTCGTAGAAAAAGAGGAAGTATGTCGAAGGTGCGGCCAATGGAGGACTGAACAATGACTGACAAGTGACGTTACACCAAAATTCCACCTGTTAAGATCAGTTGTGTATATATGCTGGAGTCAGGAAATGTATGTTAGTTGCGAACCTCTTGAATGTAATTTTTGTATTGCATTGGGGTAACGTAACCCAGAGCTCTGTCATCGAATTATTCATTTGTATCTAATAAATTACTAATATTTTTGGCATTGAAGAGAACCATCTCCAGACCTTTTCTTATTGAACATGCATGGAATTGGCTAGATATTCCAACAGTGGTATTACTATGGCCTAATTGTAGCCCAGATCTAGCAAACAGGAGCGGATTGCCCAAGTGCCATCATTCCATGAGGATTTAAGTCACATGAATTTTGCCAGCTAAGGTACTACCCGAGAGGTGTTTCAAAGACGGCTGCAGAGTAAAATGACTTGCCTTAAAGTGACTTTAGCTAAAAGTGCTCCTGCTAGACTTGGAGATTGACTGAATTTATCAAAAAATTGTCAAATTCATGTGTTAAGGAGGGTTGTAAAAGGAGTCTCTTTTTTAAAAATGTAGTGTTCCTTTAAATTTCAAGAAGGCTGGTTGCACGACATCACACTCTGCATCTTTAAAGAATCACAGTTAAACAAAATACCACATCCAAAGAGTAAAACCAACTTCAAAAAAGCAGTCTACTTCACATCTTTCCAATGACGTAATCCTGCAGATCAGACCTGAAGTGTTTTGTTCTTTTAATTCAGCCAAGAGGTCACATCGTGATGTATCAGCCTTTGATTAATCGCACACTTTTACGTGATATGAATCGCGCAGGGCAGAGTTCATCAGACATGAACTTTGGAATGCAATGAAATGCAAAGCAGCTTCACACAAGCTTGCGTTTCACAGGAGTATAAATGGAAGTCAATAGAACAAAAACCATGGTGTGCCCCGTTTGAAGGCCCCTTTTCAATCCCCAACTGAACCGTTCTATATGGAATTTGCATGTTCTTCCTGTGTTAGTGTGGGTTTCCTCCAGATGCTTTCAGTTAAGCCAAACCCTACTATAGAAGGGTTTTGGGGAGTAGATGGTTGGTTTGAAAGCAATACGCGAGCCTGTAAAAACAGCCAAAAAATCTACAAAAGTAAATGTGAATACACATTTACAGTTGAAGTCTGAATTATTAGCCCTCCTTTGAATGCTTTATTCTTTTTAAAATATCTCCTAAATGATGTTTAACTGAGCAAGAGAATTTTAACAGTCTGTCAGATAATATTTTTTCTTCTGGAGAAAGTCTTATTTGTTTTATTTCGGATAGAATAAAAGCAGTTTTTAATTTTTTGAAAAACATATAGGGTCAAAATTATTAGCCCCTTTACGCTATGTATTTTTTCAATAGTCTACAGAACATACCATCATAATACAATAACTTACCCTAACCCGCCTAGTTAGCCTAATTAACCTAGTTAAGCCTTTAAATGTTACTTTAAGCTGTACAGAACAGAAAATGGGGTAAAAATAAACAGGGGGCTAAAACATATATAATCCTTCTACGTGATTCAGGATGCTGATGTTGGGATCCTTCTGAAGAATCTACAGATATGCAAAGGAGCTTTTTTAAAGCACGTGTTAAAGCTCTTCAATTTGTATAAGAACATGTTCTTGTATATGTATTTATTTGTTTGTGTACTTGTTTATTTATTCATTTGCTTGCTTGTTTGTTTTAATCCCATATCAGCAGCATTCATGGCAACTCTTGTAATAAGTTTTCAATTTATAAATTACAATATTAACTTTTTCTTAATAATCACGCATTGTACAGAAAAAAAAAACATACAAATGATTAAACACTGGATTAAAAGTCAAATTAGATCATTCAATTTGATCAACATTCTTAAGTTCCTCCAGAGGATGCCTTTATTAAAAACATTTTCATAATAAAATGTTCCCTAATATCATTTAAAAATATACATTCTTTTTAAATGTGTTTTATACTCAAGATACAGTATAATAAAAATTAAACTAAAAATAGTATTTTCTTCCGCTTTCAATAAATATGAGTTTGTAAGCCTTGAATGGCAAATTCTACATCTTGTATGTTTCAACAATGGGAATTATTTCTTCCATGTCTTGTATGGGTATATAGTATTCACTTGCATCAGTGATCATAACCCATTCTTTTCAGTGTTTAAAAATGAACACAATATTCGTTTTGGTAGGTTATGAGTACTACATAATCAGTTAGCATGTTCTGTAATTGCTATATACTTGCTACCGCAATCAGAGCACTCCTCCAAAAAGAGCATCAAACATTAGCAAAACAAAGTTTAAAGGCTCCTACACACCGGGACGCTTTTCGTTTGCGTTTATCGTCAGCGTTTTAGGAGATGTTTTTCAGTATTCAAATCCAAGCGCTTTTTACTAACGTCAAGCTGAAGAGTATGCAAAATCACTCTTTTGACGTTAGATGGCGCTACACAAGTTTAAGCTTCTGACACCCGCTTATAACGCAGAAGAAGAGGAGTAGAGGAAGTTCACACGTTTGTTGTTAAAGTTACTGGTGACTCGAACTAGCATGGATGGTTCAAGCAGCAGCTCCAGTTCTAGCAATGAAGAAATGATTATTGTTCACAAGAGCAATAAGCAGCTCTACATTCAAATCGCCTCCGGGCATCTTCTTCAATGTGCGCTCGCATTGACAGTTTTGTGCTTGAGCGCCCCCAAGTGCTGTTCACTGTAACTTCAGCAGCTCCGTGCACGTGAACAAAAGTGCCGATCTGATTGGTGGACTCATGGGTGTTCTGGTCTAGAAAGGAGGTGTGTTAAGGCGCATTGTTGGAGCGCTGCTATTTTGAGGAACTAAAATAGACAATAGACTAGCTGAGCGCTGGTCTAAAGTCTAGCGCAGAGTGCGTTAGTTGTGTGCCTTACACGCTTACACATTGCTCAATACTCACAGGATGTACAGCAATACACAAATATCTTGGATTAAAATGTTACAAAAAATGATCATTTTCTACATAAATATAAAAACATGGCGACCCCAGATTAATAAAGGGACTAAGCCGAAAAAAAAAATTCATGAATGACTATAAAAACCACTGCCTTCATGTCATCATCTCAGGGGCTTTTTCCAGTTTATTTATTACTACTTAGATTTGTATATTATTATTATCATTATAATTTATTATTGGCATACTTATATTTGTTTTAATAAAAACAAGTTTAGATTTGTCCACCTGTCGGGTTTTGGAGGAGTTTGAATCAGCATCTGGGGCATAGGAAGGAGACGTGTGTTTGGATATAACTCCCTTTTTTGGTTTTTGAGCACACTGAGAACTGAATTTAGAAATAGTTTTAAAACAAATCTTTTTGCTTAACAAACAGAATTAATTATGTAGGCTGATGCATGTCTTCAGTGGAGTGCATTTCCTTATCCACGAAAGTAAAGGATTACAGTAAAGAGTAAAAGTAAAGAGAAAGTTGAGGCCAAATGGAGGAGGCTCATTCTTCATCCTTGTGCTGCAGATGGTCTGTTTATCTCAATAGTGAAGCGTTAAGTTTTTTCACTTACAAAGTCTGCAATGTAAATAGCAAATGCGCCATGGCACTACGCAACTGACCCTTAAGCTGCGGTCACACTAGGCTTTTCCTTCTATAGACTTCCATTCATACGCACACGAATGCGTCAGACCGAAAACATGGGGTTATGCGTCAAGTTTTGCAGGTTGCTGCGGTGCAAAGTTCAAGCTTGGTGAACTCTGACCTGCGAATTTGCATCACTTGACTGCGTGAGAACAATCGAGGATCAAATTATGATCAAATCATGACCTCTCTGAACAGAAATTTAAAACATGGAGCAATCGCTTGCTTTTAATAATGTCTAATAAGCTTGTTTAATCCCGCCCCTTTTCGCAGTACCACACGACAGAATAAGGCTTGCTCAAACTCTAATGTGACCGCAGCTTTAGAGGGAATGTGAGATGAGACTCTGATTGGTTTAATGCACATTATACTCAAAACACACCCATAATTAATTATAATAATAAACTCAACCCTGTTAGACCATGCACTGGCATCCAAACCGTATTTTTCCATCCTTAAAATAGCAAAAGTAGATTCAGACACACTCTTAATGCTTTTTTTACGCCATGCACTTTAGACTTTGCACTTTGATCATTTAAATAGAGCCCTATATGTTAGCAAAGCAGGCTACTCTGACTGGCAGACCTGTAATATAAATCAAATACTATTGGTTGTTCTTTTTTAAAAGGGGAGGAGCTACTCTGAACTGAACTTAAACACTAAAACCTGAACCACACTGTTCCAGTTACTATGACCATTTATGTGAAGCTGCTTTGACACAATCTACATTGTAAAAGCGCTATACCAATAAAGCTGAATTGAATTGAATACTCTGTCCAAATGCTTTCTGAATTGGTAAAGACTTTAGAAACAGTAGCATAACACTTAAATGTGGACATTTCTGGTTAAATCCATATTTCAAAACCCCTTTTTTCAGCAAAGAGCCATTTTAGATATTTTTTGGCAAATGTATTTTTTTTAAAGAGCCATATGATATATGGTATACATACTGTATATAGGGCGGTGTGGTGGTGCAGTGGATAGCACGATCGCCTCATAGCAAGAACGTCGCTGGTTGGAGTTCCAGCTGGGTCAGTTGGCATTTCTGTGTGGAGTTTGCATGTCCTCCCCGTGTTTGCGTGGGTTTCCTCCTGGTGCTCCGGTTTCCCCCACAATCCAAAGACATGCGCTATAGGGGAATTGGTTAAGCTAAACTGTCCATTATGTATGTGTGTGAATAAGTGTGTATGGATGTTTCCCAGTGATGGGTTGCAGCTGGAAGGCCATCCACTGCATAAAAAATGCTGAATAAGTTGGGGGTTCATTCTGCTGTGGTGACCCCAGAAAACAAAAAATTATATATATATATATATATATATATATATATATATATATATATACATACATATATATATATATACATATATATATATATATATACATACATATATATATATACATACACACACATACATACATACATACATACATATATACATACATATATAGTGCCCCACCAGAGCTGATATACAGCCACAGCACACTGCTACTTGTGTGATTTTGCGTTTATACAACAGTTCGGCGGCACAATCTTGTACATAAAAAAGAAAATCAAACACAGAAAGTCTAAAATCCTTTTGAATTAGGAACTACTTTCTTCCACCATTCATTCACATCTGCAGCTGACATCAGAACAGAATAGTATCTGGATGAAGTCTTTATGATACAAGCTGAGATTGCATCACTCAGCGATGCAATGTCAGACACAATGCACACAATGCATATATACACACACACACACACACACACACACACACACACACACACACACACACACACACACATATATATATATATACACACATATATATATATATACATATATATATA
This sequence comes from Danio rerio, assembly GCF_052040795.2. Lineage (NCBI taxonomy): Eukaryota > Metazoa > Chordata > Actinopteri > Cypriniformes > Danionidae > Danio > Danio rerio. The sequence continues at coordinate 55,007,342 of NC_141028.1, read as the reverse complement.
TACACACATATATATATATATACATATATATATATATACACACACACACATATATATATATATATATATATATATATATATATATATATATATATATATATATATACATATATATATACATATATATATATATACACACACATATATATATATATATACACACACATATATATATATATATATATATATATATATATATATATACATACATATATATATATACATACATATATATATATATATATACATACATATATATATATACATACACACACATACATACATACATACATACATATATACATACATATATAGTGCCCCACCAGAGCTGATATACAGCCACAGCACACTGCTACTTGTGTGATTTTGCGTTTATACAACAGTTCGGCGGCACAATCTTGTACATAAAAAAGAAAATCAAACACAGAAAGTCTAAAATCCTTTTGAATTAGGAACTACTTTCTTCCACCATTCATTCACATCTGCAGCTGACATCAGAACAGAATAGTATCTGGATGAAGTCTTTATGATACAAGCTGAGATTGCATCACTCAGCGATGCAATGTCAGACACAATGCACACAATGCATATATACACACACACACACACACACACACACACACACACACACACACACACACACACACACATATATATATATATACACACATATATATATATATACATATATATATATATACACACATATATATATATATATACATATATATATATATACACACACACACATATATATATATATATATATATATATATATATATATATATATATATATATATATATATATATATACATATATATATACATATATATATATATACACACACATATATATATATATATATATATATATATACATACATATATATATATACATACATATATATATATATATATACATACATATATATATATACATACACACACATACATACATACATACATACATATATACATACATATATAGTGCCCCACCAGAGCTGATATACAGCCACAGCACACTGCTACTTGTGTGATTTTGCGTTTATACAACAGTTCGGCGGCACAATCTTGTACATAAAAAAGAAAATCAAACACAGAAAGTCTAAAATCCTTTTGAATTAGGAACTACTTTCTTCCACCATTCATTCACATCTGCAGCTGACATCAGAACAGAATAGTATCTGGATGAAGTCTTTATGATACAAGCTGAGATTGCATCACTCAGCGATGCAATGTCAGACACAATGCACACAATGCATATATACACACACACACACACACACACACACACACACACATATATATATATATATATATATATATATATATATATATATATATATATATATATATATATATATACAAACCTTTTACTATTACAAAAAAAATGTTACTTCAAATAATTTATGCAGCAACATTTTCATTTTGTCTACTTTTAACAAACAAAAATTGTATGGGAAAATCAAGTTTTACTACTATTAATAAAATAACAAATCAACAATTTATTTTGGCCCATATCTGCACAGCATGGAAAGTAAAAGTAATATTTGTTAAATTCAGATCCCAAAATACAGTAAGAAAGCAGATATTTTAATTGGTACAAATTTATTTCTTTAATTGAGTAGCATTCTTTAAAAAAGTAATAAAAGTAGTAGTATTAGTACTTAGGACAATAACATTGAACAACATCTACCCAACATCACAGCTAGACTGTACATTTCTAAATCAAACTTTTCAAACATAAAATACAGTAGACCGAGCACAGAACCAACATATAACACCATTTCAAATGGTAAGCTACTGTACATAAAGTGAAGATATGCATTTTTTATTTCATTTATATGTACTGTATTTTAGAGCTACACTTCAGTAGTAAATAATTGATCTCAAGAACAAACTGAAAGAGGTCATTTTACTAAATTATAAACAAAGAGAACGCAGTCATTAATCTTACTACTTAAAAATAGTTTCAAGGGACAATAAATTAACGTGACACACGTCATGCTTGGTTACAAAATGTGCTCTCATATCATTAACAACACAGACAAAATGCATTTGTATTTGGCTGCAGACTAATAAACATTTTATTAAGAGAATATTTGTGTATTAGTAGTGCTTACTCATTTATATTTAAATCTATTGCTGCACTAGGCTGCATCTTAAAAACGAAAATCCAGTATCACAGATGCCACAGGCATAATCTACAGTAGTTTTAAAATGTTTTAGTTTCATAATAATTTCTATTCGCAACCATGTATCTGTTTTATACACTAAAAATCTTAAGATGTTCTCCTTTGGCTTTTTTTTTCAACAAACACATGCACATTTACAAATAGTTTGTACAAACTAGCAAACCGTTGCATCCAAGTTAAAATGTAAAGCTTAGCTTTTCATCCCTTTTAACAGCTCATTAAACACGATCCGAAGTACGAAACAAAATAAATCAATCTAAAATGGAAGGTGTAATACAGTAGGTGCACGTAAGCGAAAGATGTCCACTGAAGTATCCTTGTGATAGGTGGAGGGAGGCCATCTTTTGTTTTGTTCGCTCAACACACTCATCCTTTTACAGCCTGAGCATAAAGAAGACCTCATTGTCCGGGCTCAGTGGGCTTTGTTGGGGTGGTCCTGGTGGAAGCTGGCTTAAAAGATCCAGGCAAGTGCAAGGACTATGGGGTACACTACAAGCTCCTTCAGGGTTCCCACGCTCTTCGATGGGGCTCCCAGACATCCGGGTTATGCTTTGTAGCCGTTGCCTTTCCTGGGCCTGCCTGGCACGGTTAGCGATGTATCTCACGCGGCTCTGGCTCCGTGATGAACTCCTCCGTAAAGGAGGCATCTCCTCTTCTTCCTGTCCTGCTTCTGAGTCAGCCCGGCACTGAGCAAAGTCCTTGCTGGTAAGGGGTTCCACGTCAGTGAGCCTCTTCAGCTGCTCAGTGAAATCATTTTGGGGTTTCCTCAGAGTTTTCCCATGTTGGCGACTTGGCCTCACGATGAAACTGCGGCTAATGCTGCGATACTTGCTCTCGAAGTTACAGATGATATCGTCTGAAGTGAGATCTCCCAGACTTTTGGACTTTGAGTCGATGTCTTTTGCTGAAAGGGTAGTTGACTTCTTGGAGGCTGCAGAAGCAGCAAGTGTCGATGACTGCTTTAGGCCTTCAACGTACAACCTGCTCCACGTGTGTCGCCTTTGCATGGGTCGGATGGGGTCTTTATCGGCTACCAGAGGTCTGGGTTGCAAATCGTCATCTGTATTGCACATCTCGCCATCCCGCAGGTTGGGGTTGGACTTGCTCTTGCTGACAAGCGAGACTCCACATCCTGCAATGACCGACCGATGGTTGTTGGTCAACGAAGCCTGCTTGTCTGAATAATCCCGGGCTGCGCTAAGACAGGTAAGGCTTTTCCTGGAAAGGTTGGGCAAGGACAGATCAATCACAGTGTCATTGGACGAAATGCTGGAAGACGATGACACACTATCCCGATGGCTGCTGGGGTCAAGTTTGCTCCAGAGCCTGTCGTTTAAAGTTGCGTCAGTACAAACTTCTGGCACCACCGAAGGGCCGTCTGCCTTTTTCATTTGTCCTTCACTTTTGGACCTTCTCACAGGGGTCCTCAGTCCTGTTTGCATGCTTCGTCCAATGTCTCTGTCAAACACTGCCTTCAATGCCTGAATCCTCTGAGAGCTCTGAATGGCAGTTGGTTCCTTCCCAGCATCTATCTCTAGAGTCAGTCCTGTTTGATTGATGACTGTCTCTTGTGCAACCTCTCCATCCGCCCGATGGAAAGTGGGAAAAGTTGGCGTGTCGCATCCAATGTCAAGGTAATTAGTGGAAATTGATGAGTTTACAGGACTGTTCCCAGAATCCTTACCACTCGTAGATTGGGTTAGTGCAAATGATTTCAGGATGTCCTCGTTATTTTTCACAGGGCTGAGATTTTCCCCGTTGGAAGATGCCGTTATTGCTGTGGATGGTGAGGACAAGGGACAATGCGGTGAGGTATCCACAGGACTTTGCGTTGAGGTCGAAGGGCTGTTCTCCTGAAAGTTCTCAGTGATGGATTCCAGACATGAGGCGTTCAGAGATGGAGTTGGACTCTGCACTTCAGAATTTTCTGAAAATACACGACAAGCAGGAAAATCAGCTACATTCGGATAGTTTAGTAACAATTAAAACACACAAAATTGCCACGGTCACACTGCACTTTTCATCCCGTTGACTACACCAATGTTTCCCAACCCTGTTCTTGAAGGCACACCAACAATACGCATTTTCAACCTCTCCCTATTCAAACACATGTAAATCAACTCTCAGAACATTGGAAGAGACTCCAAAACCTGAAATGAATGTGTCAGCTAAGGGAGACATTCAAAATATGTACTGTTAGTGTGCTTAGTTAGTGGTTAGTGTTGGGAAACACTGGACTAGACTATTATGTTAGACTGGAAACGTAAGCTCATGCAATAAGTTTCGACATGTCGCTGCTTTACAAACACCAAGTTTGGTCAACTCTGACAAACGATTTAGCATCACGAGCGACAAATAGAAACATGACATCTCTGTATAGATATTTAAAATATGGATGGTTTTATCAGTGTTGCATCATCTTGAATTTTGCATGGCAAATTTTAGTGAACGTGGCTTAAGACTACATAAACTGTATCATAAATGCCGAACAAAGCCAACAACATACAGCAAGTTCATTTTGCACATGAATGAAATAATATATTTTGACATACAGCACATTTCGCAAAACAAAAAGGTGAAGTGTGTAATTAGAGTAACACATTATCTTCATTGCTAGTTATTTACCACATTGATCATAGATTATGAGACTGTTCAGCTAAAATCAGAAAATTCGGTCATCATTTACTTCCCTCTACACTTGTTCCAAACCAGTCTGATTATCTTACACAAAACACAATGATTTCTGAAGCATGCTATAATCTCAACAATTGATGAGAGCAATTGGTTTTCATGGTAGGTTTTCCTACAATGGAAACTGACAACTGTCGAATTTACGACGTTTTCAAAACGTCATCTTTTGTGTTAAACAGAAGAAAGAAACTCATACATCTTTTTAACAACTCGAGGGTTAGTGAACAGTGACTAACTTTCCATTGTATTTATACAACACTAGTTGTGTCTGAATATTTTTTGCTAGACCTACAGTATATACACTATTAAGTGGCTTAAAGCTCTCTCAATATTGAACTTTCATCATAGAAACACACACTTCAGCTTTAAGCACAGTTGATCAAAACCAAACATGACACAGATAGGCTGCAAGTATGTAACATGCTTACCAAACTTTAGCATTGGAAGACGTGCATTTAATTACAAAATATATTAGAATAGTTTGAAAAAATCTTATCAAACTGAATGGTAAACACAAAAGTTCATGTAAATGAAACACACAATAATATACAAGAAAAATTAAATAAATAAAAAAAAAAAACATTACTTTTAATACTTGACTTGAGTTCTTGAGTAAATCACCATGTAACACCAAAACGATCAAATTTAGGTCTTTCTAGCGTATTTAATGCTCATTTTGTCACCTGCCAGATAAAATGAGCATAATTAATAACCAAAATCTTTCCTCAAGTAGCACTCAATAGCATTAGGACTTTGGAACAGACCACATTGGTAAATATGACCAAAATAATACTGACACGTCCAACTTCAAACTGCTACTGTTACTCTCGCATGTTTAGTAAAGTTTTAGTGATACTTAATTTATATGAAGCTGTGTAACGGGTATAAAGAACGCACACTACCATGTAATTCATATTATAAATCATTGTATAATGAATACACTGCCTGTTAAAAAAGTCTTGTTGTTGATCTCAGCTGTAAGAGCAATAAATAATAACTTGCTTTCTAGTTGATCGTTTGGAAAAGTGGCAGAAAGTCGATGAATCATCTGTTGAACTGTATTCCAATCTTCACAAATACTGCAGAAGACCTACTGGAACCTGCATGGACCCAACATTCTCATAGAAATCCGTCAAGTTTGGTGAAGGAAAAGTCATGGTTTGGGGTTACATTCAGTATGTGGGGCGTGCAAGAGATCTGCAGAGTGGATGGCAACATCAACAGCCTGAGAAATCAATACATTTGTGCTGCCTATTACATTACATCAAATTTCCTAAAAGCAATGGTTAAGGTGCTCCAGGACTGGCCAGCCCAGCCACCAGACATGAACATTATTGAGCATGTCTGGTGTTAGATGAAGGAGGAGGCGGAAGGTGAAGAAGGTGAATCCAAAGGATGTTAATGAACTCTGGGAGTCCTGCATGAACACATTCTTTGCCATTCCAGATGACTTTATTAATGAGTTATTTGAGTCATTGCATAGATGGATGGATGCAGTCGTCCAAGCTCATGAGAGTCATATATAATATTAATTCAGTTTCCATGACTTTATATTCTATACTGTATATTATTTCTGTTCAGTGACAAGACTTCTGTCTAAGCAAAGTTAGACCTTACTGTCCTCATTAAGTAATTAAAAATAAATCCATGATCATATTTTATTCTGGTAAAATAAGCGAAATCTAGAGGCCTTTGCCTATCATATAAGCCACTTCTGATACTAAATGATCAACTAGAAGTCAAGTTATAATCCTAAAACTTGAATAGGCGACAAGACTTTTGTGTATATAGCATATCATTATGAAAAAAGAAATACATTTAAAGCAAAAGAAAAGACAAGCTTAAGCAAAATGCTAATAAATCGTTTTACCTGGTAATTGGTCAGCCCCTCAGTTTTGCACTAAGGACAGAAAGCATGCAAGAAGGAAGGAACAAACAAGCATTTTAACAGGAGAAATGCAGAGTGAAACAGAAGGACTTTGTGTAAAGAGGAAGGAGATGGTGCAGTACATCAGGAAAATCACTCCAGCTTTGATCTGATATGGATTTATAGAGACAATAAAGCGTGTCAGCGTAGGAAGGTTAATGTTTAAAGATCTAAACGGTGAGGACTAAGAAGGTTAGCACACAAGGAGCTGAGAATCTATGGTACCTTAAGGAACAGAAAAATGCAGCTCTCGTTCATAAGTCATATGATGAATTCCCACTTCCCAAAAACAGCAGTAGAACAACAGCTAGTCAATGTTCCCAACCAATGATTTCCAGAATGTTCCAGTGGTCGAACATCTGGTTTGTGTCTGCTCGCTAAAGCACTTGGGACACATTCTAACTACTTACATAAGAGTCCTGTGACCCTCTTGGTCTTGTGACGGCAACTTATATAACAAAACATTGAACCAGTAATGTTCTCAAAACCTAGTGTACATTACATTTGAGTTACTTCTTTACACATACACTAAAAACATATTTGATCTATACAGTTGATGGCGAATTTATTAGCCCTCCTGTGACAGTTTTGTAATGATTTTTTATACTACTTTATTTTCATTTCGTTTTCTTCTGGAGAAAATCTTATTTGGCATGAAATGAAAGCTAGAAATGAATCAACTAGAAAAATAATCTGCCAATGGGGTAAGCAAATTAATCTTATGTCAAAAGGAAAAACGAGATTATTTAGCTTACCCCATTGGCAGATTATTTTGCTTGTTTAAAAGAAAAACTCACTTAATTTTGGCATATTATTGCTGAAAACCAGACAATATGTTTTGCTTGTCTAGAAAATTCTTCTTGATTTAATAATTGTGAGATATTTAGGCTAGAAACAAGACAAAAAATCTACGTAAGAAAAGCATTTTTTGCAGTGAATCACCTGCTGCAGCCATGGTTTAAGTCGAACGCACCAAGTCGAAGACAGACATTCTGGCACTTAACGCACATTTTCAAAGCAGAATATCTGACTTTAGCATTGTTTTTCAGATAAACAAGTATGTTCTCTGAGCATGTTTTTTAAATATTTGCAAATTTATTATGGCATTTTTATGCTTTAGAAGAGGCAAAAACTTACATACAGCACCTTTAAATTATTTTACTTTATAGTTTTAAAATGTCCTTATGTTTTCAGATTTTTCAAAACCATGGAACATTTTCGTAGCTCAATTTTAATTTGCATATTACTAGAGGTAATTTAAATATTCCTACACTTTTATATCTAGGCAAATCTGAGCACAGCAATTTAAAACATTGCTGAGATGTTTTACAGTAAACACTACTTATGGCTCATATGTTGTTTGCAAAACTTAGATTTACAATAATTTTGCAAGTCAATAAAGTCAAAAACACAAAGAAACATTGACAAACACCTTCAAAGTCATCATGCAGCTCCATTTAAATGCAATTTAAGTTTCAGAATATTAACTGAAGGAAACAGGAAGTAAGGTGAGATGGTGAGCAAACTAAATCAGCAGTTACATAATATTGAGGATTCTCTACGACATCAGGATCTTCTTCGTGACATCCCAAAGATCCCAATGAGATCATCCACAAGGTGTTTACTGGGTTCCATCACGGACTACTAGAATCTATCCTACTGAAGCACTGGGGCTTTCTACAAGTGAAGATTTGTCTAACTACAAACACCTTACCATCGAAAAACAAGGGGGATTTACTTCGGATCTCCTCCATTTTCTGGGCAAACAGGGCGTTCATCTCGCGCTGCAGTGTCCCCGCGGCCCTCTTCCGGTTCTCCATTCCTCGTGATGGGAAGACGGTGGGGAGATCGAGACTGGCCAAACTGTCGCAACTGCTGGAGTCGCTGTCAGATAATCTGGCGACTTCGTTTACAGGTCTGGTCATGTTGCAGTTGCTGCCGTAGTTGGGTGGAGCAGGGCATTGCTGGAAAAGGCTTGTTTTAGTGTCTGGAACTGGAGGAGGCGGGGTGGATGGGGACTGGAAGAGTCTGCGTGGAACACTACATGAGCGTGCATTTCTGGTATTGAGGTTCTCGGGGGGTGGAAGAGGCTGGGCAGCCAATGTTTGTCTGGCCTTTGCTCTTGATCTTGGTAAAGGTACGGGCTTTAGAAGAATCTGAGGCTCTGGTTTGGACTTTAAATCAGGTTGGGCCAAGGCTTGTGGTTTGAGAATGGGTTCTGGTTGAACTTGTCTTGAAGTTGTTGGAGACCGAGATACCCTTTGAGGTCTAAGAGGAGGAGTAGAGGTCTGGGTAATCTTCCTATCTAAAATGGGACTCTCCTTGGTGCCAATTACACATTTTATGCAATTGGAAGTCATCCCAATCTTCCCAGTGCTGTTTATAGCAACACGTGCAAACACACCTGGCTTTTCATCTAGTGGATCCTGGAGACGCAACTTGTTGGCTCGCTTCAGAGGTTCACTCATGACGCCCCTGTTTCGGTGAGCATGGGGCTCAGGATGAACGAAAGAACTCTTACCTTTTCTGTCATCAGGGTGAAGCTGCCCGTTGGTGCCTTGACCCCATGACTTTGCAGACGCAGTATCTCCATTGTGGTGGACAAGAGGCCCCTCTTCAGATTCCCGCTCCTCGCTGGCGCCGTCCGAGCTGCAATCTTTTGTGTCAATGGAGATCTCGGGGAAGCCCCTCTTGACTTTGGGTTGGCCCTTGGTGGGGGCACTGGCTGTGCGGCGCAGGAGGTGAGCACCGAAGGTACTCTTACGGTTGAGCAGAGCAGCAGCATGGCTGTCGAGAGATGCTTGCTTTGGGTTTCTGTGAAAGAGTCCTTTTATACCACTGACTGCTCGAGCCTGCAATCGGATAACAGAAAGAAGGGTAGGCAATATGAATCTATGAGAGGACTAATAGGATCACCTACATGAGATTGGGAAGCTACTCTTCCTCAATGCCCTTCACGAGTATTTTTCAAAGTTATTAAAAGTTAGTTCAGCCAAAAATAAATGTTCTGTTATTAATTACCTAATAAAAGACCTTATTAAGACCTTTGTTCATTTTCAGTACACAAATTAAGATACTTTAGATGAAATCTGAGGGCTCTCTGACCCTCCAAAGACAGCAAAAGATTTGACTCATTCAAAATCCAGTAAGGTACCAAAAAGTGTTTCCAGTTCAATCTGGATATTATCAAGCTATTTAATACCTTTGTGCACACATAAAAATTAATAACTACTTTATAGGACAGGGGTGCCCGAACTCAGTTCTGGAGGGCTGCTATCCTTAATTTAGCTCCAACTTGCTTCAACAGACCTGCCTGCCAGTAAGTTCATCTAGTAAGAGTTTGGTTAGCCGATTCAGATGTGTTTGATTAGGGTTGGAGCTAAACTCTCCAGGACACTGGCCCTCAGGACAGAGTTTGGGCACCCTTGGTACAGGGCATGGGCTTGTGAGCACTGTACACTAATGTATATGCCCTGAATGTCCGCATACAACTTCCAATGTTTGAAGCAAGGTACAGGCACATGCAAGGTAATAAGTCACAGGTGGGTTCACATATCATTTTCAGTGTATGATATGTGAATGTGCGCGCTATACTGACACTGAGGAGAACAACTCTTAAATAAAATCATTTTTTATTTGCAAACAAAAGCATTCTCGTAGCTTAGTAATATGCTGATTAAACCCATGAAAGCACATGGTCTGCTTTGAGGATGTTTCTTAGGATTTATTTGAAAGCACTGCTGTCTATGTAGGATGAGAGAGCTCTTGGATTTTCTTTAATATATTTTAATTTGCATTCTGAAGAGGAATGAAGATCTCAGGGGTTTAGAACAAAATGAGGGTAATTAATGACATAATTTTCATTTTTGAGTGAATTAACCCTTTAAATTAAAATAAATAAATTGCAAAAACAATAATAAAACATTAATACCTTCTGTTTAGTTAACAAAAATATACCCCCGTTATATTATTAAAGTTGCTGACAACATTTATCAGTTTTATTTGAAGAATCATTTTGATAGTTTGTTAATATTTATCCACTGACATGTACAGTTGAAGTCAGAATTATTAGCCCCCCTGTTTAATTTTCCCCCAATTTCTGTTTAACGGAGAAAATATTTTTTTTCCAACACATTTATAATCATAATAGTTTTAATAACTCATTTCTAATTACTGATTTATTTCATCTTTGTCATGATGACAGTAAATAATATTTGACTAGATATTTTGCAAGACACTTCTATACAGCTTAAAGTGACATTTAAAGGCTTAACTAGGTTAATTAGGTTAGCTAGGCAAGTTAGGATAATTAGACAAGTTATTGTATAATGATTTTTGTTCTGTAGACTATCAGAAAAAATATAGCTTAAAGGGGATGACTTTAAAATGACCTTAAAATGGTAAAAAAAAATTTAAAAACTGCTTTTATTCTAGCCGAAATAAAACAAAAAAAATGTTTTTCAGAAGAACAAATATTATCAGACACACTGTAAAAATCTCCTGAATCTGTTTAACATCGTTTGGGTAATATTTAAAACATAAGAAAAAATTGTGAGGGGATAATATTTCTGACTTCAACTAAATATTTAAACAATGACAAAGTATCCAGCAAAAGTCTTAGACCCCTAGTAGCTCTGGTGTTTTAGATAAGATTGAACAAAGATACAAATAAAAAGTAAAAAAAAACTAAAAGACAACTGCATACTGCCTCTATAATATTCAGGTCTGGACACTGTGGGGGCCAGTACATGACTGTCAGTGATTTGCCGTATACAGTATACTGTCTACTGTCTACAAATATGATTTCAATGATTAGGTGGGAACTGAGAAAACTATATGTGGTCATTTTACCGCTACTAAAACAACAAATCTAAGACTTTTGCACAGGCTATGTACAGTTGAAGTCAGAATTATTAGCCCCCCTGAGTTATTATACTCCCTGTTTATTTTGTCCCCAATTTCTGTTTATTAGAGAGATTATTTTTTCAGCACATTTCTAAACATAATTGTTTTAATAACTCATTTCTAATAACTGATTTATTTGATCTTTGCCATGATGACTGTAAATAATATTTGACTAGATACTTTTTAAGACACTTCTATACAGCTTAAAGTGACATTTAAAGGCTTAACTAGGTTAATTAGGTTAACTAGGCAGGTTAGGGTAATTAGGCAAATTATTGTACAACGATGGTTTGTTCTGTAGACTATCGAAAAAAATATAGCTTAAAGGGGCTAATAATTTTGACCTTAAAATGGCTTTTAAAAAATGTAAAGCTGCTTTTACTCTAGCCGAAATAAAACAAACAAGACTTTCTCCAGAAGAAAAAAATATTATCAGGCATACTGTGAAAATTCCCTTGCCCTGTTAAACATCATTTAGGAAATATTTAAAAAATAAGAAAAAATTCAAAGGGGGGCTAATAATTCTGACTTCCACTGTATATACTTTAAATAAGTTCTGTTCTAATATAATATAATGATGCTATATCAAATATGCTACCATTAGAAAGCACAACAGTTATATC